>NW_027194053.1:0-49193 GCF_032444005.1 Ranitomeya imitator
CAACCCTGAGTGCAACCCTATCCCTAAGTGCAACCCTAAGTGGAACCCTATCCCTAAGTGCAACCCTATCCCTAAGTGCAACCCTATCCATAAGTGCAACCCTATCCCTGAGTGCAACCCTGAGTGCAACCCTAAGGTCAACCCTATCCCTAAGTGCAACCCTAAGTGCAACCCTATCCCTAAGTGCAACCCTATCCCTAAGTGCAACCCTATCCCTAAGTGCAACCCTATCCCTAAGTGCAACCCTATCCCTAAGTGCAACCCTATCCCTGAGTGCTACCCTGAGTGCAACCCTAAGTGCAACCCTATCCCTAAGTGCAACCCTAAGTGCAACCCTAAGTGCAACCCTATCCCTAAGTGCAACCCTATCCCTAAGTGCAACCCTATCCCTGAGTGCAACCCTGAGTGCAACCCTAAGTGCAACCCTATCCCTAAGTGCAACCCTAAGTGCAACCCTATCCCTAAGTGAAACCCTAAGTGCAACCCTGAGTGCAACCCTAAGTGCAACCCTAAGTGCAACCCTATCCCTAAGTGCAACCCTAAGTGCAACCCTATCCCTAAGTGCAACCCTATCCCTAAGTGCAACCCTATCCCTAAGTGCAACCCTATCCCTAAGTGCAACCCTAAGTGCAACCCTATCTCTAAGTGCAACCCTATCCATAAGTGCAACCCTAAGTGGTGCAACCCTATCCCTAAGTGCAACCCTATCCCTAAGTGCAACCCTATCCCTAAGTGCAACCCTATCCCTAAGTGCAACCCTAAGTGCAACCCTATCCCTAAGTGCAACCCTATCCCTAAGTGCAACCCTGAGTGCAACCCTAAGTGCAACCCTATCCCTAAGTGCAACCCTAAGTGCAACCCTATCCCTAAGTGCAACCCTAAGTGCAACCCTATCCCTTAGTGCAACCTTTAGTGCAACCCTAAGTGCAACCCTAAGTGCAACCCTATCCCTAAGTGCAACCCTAAGTGCAACCCTATCCCTAAGTGCAACCCTATCCCTAAGTGCAACCCTAAGTGCAACCGTAAGTGCAACCCTAAGTGCAACCCTATCCCTAAGTGCAACCCTAAGTGCAACCCTATCCCTAAGTGCAACCCTAAGTGCAACCCTATCCCTAAGTGCAACCCTAAGTGCAACCCTAAGTGCAACCCTATCTCTAAGTGCAACCTAAGTCCAACCCTATCCCTAAGTGCAACCCTGAGTGCAACCCTAAGTGCAACCCTATCCCTAAGTGCAACCCTAAGTGCAACCCTATCCCTAAGTGCAACCCTAAGTGCAACCCTATCCCTAAGTGCAACCCTAAGTGCAACCCTATCCCTAAGTGCAACCTATCCTTAAGTGCAACCCTATCCCTAAGTGCAACCCTATCCCTAAGTGCAACCCTATCCCTAAGTGCAACCCTATCCCTAAGTGCAACCCTGAGTGCAACCCTGAGTGCAACCCTAAGTGCAACCCTAAGTGCAACCCTAAGTGCAACCCTATCCCTAAGTGCAACCCTAAGTGCAACCCTATCCCTAAGTGCAACCCTAAGTGCAACCGTAAGTGCAACCCTAAGTGCAACCGTAAGTGCAACCCTATCCCTAAGTGCAACCCTATCCCTAAGTGCAACCCTATCCCTAAGTGCAACCCTAAGTGCAACCCTATCTCTAAGTGCAACCCTAAGTGCAACCCTATCCCTAAGTGCAACCCTATCCCTAAGTGCAACCCTATCCCTAAGTGCAACCCTGAGTGCAACCCTAAGTGCAACCCTATCCCTAAGTGCAACCCTAAGTGCAACCCTATCCCTAAGTGCAACCCTAAGTGCAACCCTATCCCTAAGTGCAACCCTAAGTGCAACCCTAAGTGCAACCCTAAGTGCAACCCTATCCCTAAGTGCAACCCTAAGTGGAACCCTTTCCCTAAGTGCAACCCTATCCCTAAGTGCAACCCTATCCCTAAGTGCAACCCTATCCCTGAGTGCTACCCTGAGTGCAACCCTAAGTGCAACCCTATCCCTAAATGCAACCCTAAGTGCAACCCTAAGTGCAACCCTAAGTGCAACCCTATCCCTAAGTGCAACCCTATCCCTAAGTGCAACCCTATCCCTGAGTGCAACCCTGAGTGCAACCCTAAGTGCAACCCTATCCCTAAGTGCAACCCTAAGTGCAACCCTATCCCTAAGTGAAACCCTAAGTACAACCCTGAGTGCAACCCTAAGTGCAACCCTAAGTGCAACCCTATCCCTAAGTGCAACCCTAAGTGCAACCCTATCCCTAAGTGCAACCATAAGTGCAACCCTAAGTGCAACCCTATCCCTAAGTGCAACCCTATCCCTGAGTGCAACCCTATCTCTAAGTGCAACCCTAAGTGCAACCCTATCCCTAAGTGCAACCCTATCCCTAAGTGCAACCGAGTGCAACCCTAAGTGCAACCCTATCCCTAAGTGCAACCCTAAGTGCAACCCTATCCCTAAATGCAACCCTAAGTGCAACCCTTTCCCTAAGTGCAACCCTAAGTGCAACCCTAAGTGCAACCCTATCCCTAAGTGCAACCCTAAGTGGAACCCTATCCCTAAGTGCAACCCTATCCCTAAGTGCAACCCTATCCATAAGTGCAACCCTATCCCTGAGTGCAACCCTGAGTGCAACCCTAAGTGCAACCCTATCCCTAAGTGCAACCCTAAGTGCAACCCTATCCCTAAGTGCAACCCTAAGTGCAACCTCTAAGTGCAACCCTAAGTGCAACCCTATCCTTAAGTGCAACCCTAAGTGCAACCCTATCCCTAAGTGCAACCTTATCCCTAAGTGCAACCCTATCCCTAAGTGCAACCCTATCCCTGAGTGCAACCGAGTGCAACCCTAAGTGCAACCCTATCCCTAAGTGCAACCCTAAGTGCAACCCTATCCCTAAGTGCAACCCTAAGTGCAACCCTATCCCTAAGTGCAACCCTGAGTGCAACCGTAAGTGCAACCCTAAGTGCAACCCTATCCCTAAGTGCAACCCTATCCCGAAGTGCAACCCTATCCCTAAGTGCAACCCTAAGTGCAACCCTATCCCTAAGTGCAACCCTAAGTGCAACCCTATCCCTAAGTGCAACCCTGAGTGCAACCGTAAGTGCAACCCTAAGTGCAACCCTATCCCTAAGTGCAACCCTATCCCTGAGTGCAACCCTAACTCTAAGTGCAACCCTAAGTGCAACCCTATCCCTAAGTGCAACCCTATCCCTAAGTGCAACCCTGAGTGCAACCCTAAGTGCAACCCTATCCCTAAGTGCAACCCTAAGTGCAACCCTATCCCTAAATGCAACCCTAAGTGCAACCCTATCCCTAAGTGCAACCCTAAGTGCAACCCTAAGTGCAACCCTATCCCTAAGTGCAACCCTAAGTGCAACCCTATCCCTAAGTGCAACCCTAAGTGCAACCCTAAGTGCAACCCTAAGTGCAACCCTAAGTGCAACCCTATCCCTAAGTGCAACCCTATCCCTAAGTGCAACCCTATCCCTGAGTGCAACCCTATCCCTAAGTGCAACCCTATCCCTAAGTGCAACCCTATCCCTAAGTGCAATCCTAAGTGCAACCCTAAGTGCAACCCTAAGTGCAACCCTATCCCTAAGTGCAACCCTATCCCTAAGTGCAACCCTATCCCTAAGTGCAACCCTATCCCTAAGTGCAACCCTAAGTGCAACCCTATCCCTAAGTGCAACCCTATCCATAAGTGCAACCCTAAGTGCAACCCTATCCCTAAGTGCAACCCTATCCCTAAGTGCAACCCTATCCCTAAGTGCAACCCTATCCCTAAGTGCAACCCTAAGTGCAACCCTATCCCTAAGTGCAACCCTATCCCTAAGTGCAACCCTGAGTGCAACC
Source organism: Ranitomeya imitator (assembly GCF_032444005.1). Taxonomy (NCBI): domain Eukaryota; kingdom Metazoa; phylum Chordata; class Amphibia; order Anura; family Dendrobatidae; genus Ranitomeya; species Ranitomeya imitator. The sequence goes on from NW_027194053.1 coordinate 3,844, forward strand.
CTAAGTGCAACCCTATCCCTAAGTGCAACCCTAAGTGCAACCCTATCCCTTAGTGCAACCTTTAGTGCAACCCTAAGTGCAACCCTAAGTGCAATTCTATCCCTAAGTGCAACCCTAAGTGCAACCCTATCCCTAAGTGCAACCCTATCCCTAAGTGCAACCCTATCCCTAAGTGCAACCCTAAGTGCAACCGTAAGTGCAACCCTAAGTGCAACCCTATCCCTAAGTGCAACCCTATCCCTAAGTGCAACCCTAAGTGCAACCCTAAGTGCAACCCTATCCCTAAGTGCAACCGTATCCCTAAGTGCAACCCTATCCCTAAGTGCAACCCTATCCCTAAGTGCAACCCTAAGTGCAACCCTATCCCTAAGTGCAACCCTATCCATAAGTGCAACCCTAAGTGCAACCCTATCCCTAAGTGCAACCCTATCCCTAAGTGCAACCCTATCCCTAAGTGCAACCCTATCCCTAAGTGCAACCCTAAGTGCAACCCTATCCCTAAGTGCAACCCTATCCCTAAGTGCAACCCTGAGTGCAACCCTAAGTGCAACCCTATCCCTAAGTGCAACCCTAAGTGCAACCCTATCCCTAAGTGCAACCCTAAGTGCAACCCTATCCCTTAGTGCAACCTTTAGTGCAACCCTAAGTGCAACCCTAAGTGCAACCCTATCCCTAAGTGCAACCCTAAGTGCAACCCTATCCCTAAGTGCAACCCTAAGTGCAACCCTATCCCTAAGTGCAACCCTAAGTGCAACCCTATCCCTAAGTGCAACCCTAAGTGCAACCCTATCCCTAAGTGCAACCCTAAGTGCAACCCTAAGTGCAACCCTATCTCTAAGTGCAACCCTAAGTCCAACCCTATCCCTAAGTGCAACCCTGAGTGCAACCCTAAGTGTAACCCTATCCCTAAGTGCAACCCTAAATGCAACCCTATCCCTAAGTGCAACCCTAAGTGCAACCCTATCCCTAAGTGCAACCCTAAGTGCAACCCTATCCCTAAGTGCAACCCTATCCTTAAGTGCAACCCTATCCCTAAGTGCAACCCTATCCCTAAGTGCAACCCTATACCTAAGTGCAACCCTATCCCTAAGTGCAACCCTGAGTGCAACCCTGAGTGCAACCCTAAGTGCAACCCTAAGTGCAACCCTATCCCTAAGTGCAACCCTAAGTGCAACCCTATCCCTAAGTGCAACCCTAAGTGCAACCGTAAGTGCAACCCTAAGTGCAACCGTAAGTGCAACCCTATCCCTAAGTGCAACCCTAAGTGCAACCCTATCTCTAAGTGCAACCCTAAGTGCAACCCTATCCCTAAGTGCAACCCTATCCCTAAGTGCAACCCTATCCCTAAGTGCAACCCTGAGTGCAACCCTAAGTGCAACCCTATCCCTAAGTGCAACCCTAAGTGCAACCCTATCCCTAAGTGCAACCCTAAGTGCAACCCTATCCCTAAGTGCAACCCTAAGTGCAACCCTAAGTGCAACCCTAAGTGCAACCCTATCCCTAAGTGCAACCCTAAGTGGAACCCTATCCCTAAGTGCAACCCTATCCCTAAGTGCAACCCTATCCCTAAGTGCAACCCTATCCCTGAGTGCTACCCTGAGTGCAACCCTAAGTGCAACCCTATCCCTAAATGCAACCCTAAGTGCAACCCTAAGTGCAACCCTAAGTGCAACCCTATCCCTAAGTGCAACCCTATCCCTAAGTGCAACCCTATCCCTAAGTGCAACCCTATCCCTGAGTGCAACCCTGAGTGCAACCCTAAGTGCAACCCTATCCCTAAGTGCAACCCTAAGTGCAACCCTAAGTGCAACCCTAAGTGCAACCCTATCCCTAAGTGCAACCCTATCCCTAAGTGCAACCCTATCCATAAGTGCAACCCTAAGTGCAACCCTATCCCTAAGTGCAACCCTATCCCTAAGTGCAACCCTATCCCTAAGTGCAACCCTATCCCTAAGTGCAACCCTAAGTGCAACCCTATCCCTAAGTGCAACCCTATCCCTAAGTGCAACCCTGAGTGCAACCCTAAGTGCAACCCTATCCCTAAGTGCAACCCTAAGTGCAACCCTATCCCTAAGTGCAACCCTAAGTGCAACCCTATCCCTTAGTGCAACCTTTAGTGCAACCCTAAGTGCAACCCTAAGTGCAACCCTATCCCTAAGTGCAACCCTAAGTGCAACCCTATCCCTAAGTGCAACCCTATCCCTAAGTGCAACCCTATCCCTAAGTGCAACCCTAAGTGCAACCGTAAGTGCAACCCTAAGTGCAACCCTATCCCTAAGTGCAACCCTATCCCTAAGTGCAACCCTAAGTGCAACCCTAAGTGCAACCCTATCCCTAAGTGCAACCCTATCCCTAAGTGCAACCCTATCCCTAAGTGCAACCCTATCCATAAGTGCAACCCTAAGTGCAACCCTATCCCTAAGTGCAACCCTATCCCTAAGTGCAACCCTATCCCTAAGTGCAACCCTATCCCTAAGTGCAACCCTAAGTGCAACCCTATCCCTAAGTGCAACCCTAAGTGCAACCCTATCCCTTAGTGCAACCTTTAGTGCAACCCTAAGTGCAACCCTAAGTGCAACCCTATCCCTAAGTGCAACCCTAAGTGCAACCCTATCCCTAAGTGCAACCCTATCCCTAAGTGCAACCCTAAGTGCAACCGTAAGTGCAACCCTAAGTGCAACCCTATCCCTAAGTGCAACCCTATCCCTAAGTGCAACCCTAAGTGCAACCCTATCCCTAAGTGCAACCCTAAGTGCAACCCTATCCCTAAGTGCAACCCTAAGTGCAACCCTATCCCTAAGTGCAACCCTAAGTGCAACCCTAAGTGCAACCCTATCGCTAAGTGCAACCCTAAGTCCAACCCTATCCCTAAGTGCAACCCTGAGTGCAACCCTAAGTGCAACCCTATCCCTAAGTGCAACCCTAAGTGCAACCCTATCCCTAAGTGCAACCCTAAGTGCAACCCTATCCCTAAGTGCAACCCTAAGTGCAACCCTATCCCTAAGTGCAACCCTATCCTTAAGTGCAACCCTATCCCTAAGTGCAACCCTATCCCTAAGTGCAACCCTATCCCTAAGTGCAACCCTATCCCTAAGTGCAACCCTATCCCTAAGTGCAACCCTGAGTGCAACCCTGAGTGCAACCCTAAGTGCAACCCTAAGTGCAACCCTAAGTGCAACCCTATCCCTAAGTGCAACCCTAAGTGCAACCCTATCCCTAAGTGCAACCCTAAGTGCAACCGTAAGTGCAACCCTAAGTGCAACCGTAAGTGCAACCCTATCCCTAAGTGCAACCCTAAGTGCAACCCTATCCCTAAGTGCAACCCTATCCCTAAGTGCAACCCTATCCCTAAGTGCAACCCTGAGTGCAACCCTAAGTGCAACCCTATCCCTAAGTGCAACCCTAAGTGCAACCCTATCCCTAAGTGCAACCCTAAGTGCAACCCTATCCCTAAGTGCAACCCTAAGTGCAACCCTAAGTGCAACCCTAAGTGCAACCCTATCCCTAAGTGCAACCCTAAGTGGAACCCTATCCCTAAGTGCAACCCTATCCCTAAGTGCAACCCTATCCCTAAGTGCAACCCTATCCCTGAGTGCTACCCTGAGTGCAACCCTAAGTGCAACCCTATCCCTAAATGCAACCCTAAGTGCAACCCTAAGTGCAACCCTAAGTGCAACCCTATCCCTAAGTGCAACCCTATCCCTGAGTGCAACCCTGAGTGCAACCCTAAATGCAACCCTATCCCTAAGTGCAACCCTAAGTGCAACCCTATCCCTAAGTGAAACCCTAAGTACAACCCTGAGTGCAACCCTAAGTGCAACCCTAAGTGCAACCCTATCCCTAAGTGCAACCCTAAGTGCAACCCTATCCCTAAGTGCAACCATAAGTGCAACCCTAAGTGCAACCCTATCCCTAAGTGCAACCCTATCCCTGAGTGCAACCCTATCTCTAAGTGCAACCCTAAGTGCAACCCTATCCCTAAGTGCAACCCTATCCCTAAGTGCAACCGAGTGCAACCCTAAGTGCAACCCTATCCCTAAGTGCAACCCTAAGTGCAACCCTATCCCTAAATGCAACCCTAAGTGCAACCCTTTCCCTAAGTGCAACCCTAAGTGCAACCCTAAGTGCAACCCTATCCCTAAGTGCAACCCTAAGTGGAACCCTATCCCTAAGTGCAACCCTATCCCTAAGTGCAACCCTATCCATAAGTGCAACCCTATCCCTGAGTGCAACCCTGAGTGCAACCCTAAGTGCAACCCTATCCCTAAGTGCAACCCTAAGTGCAACCCTATCCCTAAGTGCAACCCTAAGTGCAACCTCTAAGTGCAACCCTAAGTGCAACCCTATCCTTAAGTGCAACCCTAAGTGCAACCCTATCCCTAAGTGCAACCCTATCCCTAAGTGCAACCCTATCCCTAAGTGCAACCCTATCCCTGAGTGCAACCGAGTGCAACCCTAAGTGCAACCCTATCCCTAAGTGCAACCCTAAGTGCAACCCTATCCCTAAGTGCAACCCTAAGTGCAACCCTATCCCTAAGTGCAACCCTGAGTGCAACCGTAAGTGCAACCCTAAGTGCAACCCTATCCCTAAGTGCAACCCTATCCCGAAGTGCAACCCTATCCCTAAGTGCAACCCTAAGTGCAACCCTATCCCTAAGTGCAACCCTAAGTGCAACCCTATCCCTAAGTGCAACCCTGAGTGCAACCGTAAGTGCAACCCTATCCCTAAGTGCAACCCTATCCCTAAGTGCAACCCTATCCCTAAGTGCAACCCTGAGTGCAACCCTAAGTGCAACCCTATCCCTAAGTGCAACCCTAAGTGCAACCCTATCCCTAAGTGCAACCCTAAGTGCAACCCTAAGTGCAACCCTAAGTGCAACCCTATCCCTAAGTGCAACCCTATCCCTAAGTGCAACCCTATCCCTGAGTGCAACCCTATCCCTAAGTGCAACCCTATCCCTAAGTGCAACCCTATCCCTAAGTGCAACCCTAAGTGCAACCCTAAGTGCAACCCTATCCCTAAGTGCAACCCTATCCCTAAGTGCAACCCTATCCCTAAGTGCAACCCTATCCATAAGTGCAACCCTAAGTGCAACCCTATCCCTAAGTGCAACCCTATCCCTAAGTGCAACCCTATCCCTAAGTGCAACCCTATCCCTAAGTGCAACCCTAAGTGCAACCCTATCCCTAAGTGCAACCCTATCCCTAAGTGCAACCCTGAGTGCAACCCTAAGTGCAACCCTATCCCTAAGTGCAACCCTATCCCTAAGTGCAACCCTAAGTGCAACCCTATCCCTTAGTGCAACCTTTAGTGCAACCCTAAGTGCAACCCTAAGTGCAACCCTATCCCTAAGTGCAACCCTAAGTGCAACCCTATCCCTAAGTGCAACCCTATCCCTAAGTGCAACCCTATCCCTAAGTGCAACCCTAAGTGCAACCGTAAGTGCAACCCTAAGTGCAACCCTATCCCTAAGTGCAACCCTAACCCTAAGTGCAACCCTAAGTGCAACCCTAAGTGCAACCCTATCCCTAAGTGCAACCCTATCCCTAAGTGCAACCCTATCCCTAAGTGCAACCCTATCCCTAAGTGCAACCCTAAGTGCAACCCTATCCCTAAGTGCAACCCTATCCATAAGTGCAACCCTAAGTGCAACCCTATCCCTAAGTGCAACCCTATCCCTAAGTGCAACCCTATCCCTAAGTGCAACCCTATCCCTAAGTGCAACCCTAAGTGCAACCCTATCCCTAAGTGCAACCCTATCCCTAAGTGCAACCCTGAGTGCAACCCTAAGTGCAACCCTATCCCTAAGTGCAACCCTAAGTGCAACCCTATCCCTAAGTGCAACCCTAAGTGCAACCCTATCCCTTAGTGCAACCTTTAGTGCAACCCTAAGTGCAACCCTAAGTGCAACCCTATCCCTAAGTGCAACCCTAAGTGCAACCCTATCCCGAAGTGCAACCCTATCCCTAAGTGCAACCCTAAGTGCAACCGTAAGTGCAACCCTAAGTGCAATCCTATCCCTAAGTGCAACCCTATCCCTAAGTGCAACCCTAAGTGCAACCCTATCCCTAAGTGCAACCCTAAGTGCAACCGTAAGTGCAACCCTAAGTGCAACCCTATCCCTAAGTGCAACCCTAACCCTAAGTGCAACCCTAAGTGCAACCCTAAGTGCAACCCTATCCCTAAGTGCAACCCTATCCCTAAGTGCAACCCTATCCCTAAGTGCAACCCTATCCCTAAGTGCAACCCTAAGTGCAACCCTATCCCTAAGTGCAACCCTATCCATAAGTGCATCCATAAGTGCAACCCTATCCCTAAGTGCAACCCTATCCCTAAGTGCAACCCTATCCCTAAGTGCAACCCTATCCCTAAGTGCAACCCTAAGTGCAACCCTATCCCTAAGTGCAACCCTATCCCTAAGTGCAACCCTGAGTGCAACCCTAAGTGCAACCCTATCCCTAAGTGCAACCCTAAGTGCAACCCTATCCCTAAGTGCAACCCTAAGTGCAACCCTATCCCTTAGTGCAACCTTTAGTGCAACCCTAAGTGCAACCCTAAGTGCAACCCTATCCCTAAGTGCAACCCTAAGTGCAACCCTATCCCGAAGTGCAACCCTATCCCTAAGTGCAACCCTAAGTGCAACCGTAAGTGCAACCCTAAGTGCAATCCTATCCCTAAGTGCAACCCTATCCCTAAGTGCAACCCTAAGTGCAACCCTATCCCTAAGTGCAACCCTAAGTGCAACCCTATCCCTAAGTGCAACCCTAAGTGCAACCCTATCCCTAAGTGCAACCCTAAGTGCAACCCTAAGTGCAACCCTATCGCTAAGTGCAACCCTAAGTCCAACCCTATCCCTAAGTGCAACCCTGAGTGCAACCCTAAGTGCAACCCTATCCCTAAGTGCAACCCTAAGTGCAACCCTATCCCTAAGTGCAACCCTAAGTGCAACCCTATCCCTAAGTGCAACCCTAAGTGCAACCCTATCCCTAAGTGCAACCCTATCCTTAAGTGCAACCCTATCCCTAAGTGCAACCCTATCCCTAAGTGCAACCCTATCCCTAAGTGCAACCCTATCCCTAAGTGCAACCCTGAGTGCAACCCTGAGTGCAACCCTAAGTGCAACCCTGAGTGCAACCCTAAGTGCAACCCTATCCCTAAGTGCAACCGTAAGTGCAACCCTATCCCTAAGTGCAACCCTAAGTGCAACCCTATCTCTAAGTGCAACCCTAAGTGCAACCCTATCCCTAAGTGCAACCCTATCCCTAAGTGCAACCCTAAGTGCAACCCTATCCCTAAGTGCAACCCTATCCATAAGTGCAACCCTAAGTGCAACCCTATCCCTAAGTGCAACCCTATCCCTAAGTGCAACCCTATCCCTAAGTGCAACCCTAAGTGCAACCCTATCCCTAAGTGCAACCCTATCCCTAAGTGCAACCCTGAGTGCAACCCTAAGTGCAACCCTATCCCTAAGTGCAACCCTAAGTGCAACCCTATCCCTAAGTGCAACCTTAAGTGCAACCCTATCCCTTAGTGCAACCTTTAGTGCAACCCTAAGTGCAACCCTAAGTGCAACCCTATCCCTAAGTGCAACCCTAAGTGCAACCCTATCCCTAAGTGCAACCCTATCCCTAAGTGCAACCCTAAGTGCAACCCTATCCCTAAATGCAACCCTAAGTGCAACCCTATCCCTAAGTGCAACCCTAAGTGCAACCCTAAGTGCAACCCTATCCCTAAGTGCAACCCTAAGTGCAACCCTATCCCTAAGTGCAACCCTAAGTGCAACCCTAAGTGCAACCCTAAGTGCAACCCTATCCCTAAGTGCAACCCTATCCCTAAGTGCAACCCTATCCCTGAGTGCAACCCTATCCCTAAGTGCAACCCTATCCCTAAGTGCAACCCTATCCCTAAGTGCAACCCTAAGTGCAACCCTAAGTGCAACCCTAAGTGCAACCCTAAGTGCAACCCTATCCCTAAGTGCAACCCTATCCCTAAGTGCAACCCTATCCATAAGTGCAACCCTAAGTGCAACCCTATCCCTAAGTGCAACCCTATCCCTAAGTGCAACCCTATCCCTAAGTGCAACCCTATCCCTAAGTGCAACCCTAAGTGCAACCCTATCCCTAAGTGCAACCCTATCCCTAAGTGCAACCCTGAGTGCAACCCTAAGTGCAACCCTATCCCTAAGTGCAACCCTAAGTGCAACCCTATCCCTAAGTGCAACCCTAAGTGCAACCCTATCCCTTAGTGCAACCTTTAGTGCAACCCTAAGTGCAACCCTAAGTGCAACCCTATCCCTAAGTGCAACCCTAAGTGCAACCCTATCCCTAAGTGCAACCCTATCCCTAAGTGCAACCCTATCCCTAAGTGCAACCCTAAGTGCAACCGTAAGTGCAACCCTAAGTGCAACCCTATCCCTAAGTGCAACCCTATCCCTAAGTGCAACCCTAAGTGCAACCCTAAGTGCAACCCTATCCCTAAGTGCAACCCTATCCCTAAGTGCAACCCTATCCCTAAGTGCAACCCTATCCATAAGTGCAACCCTAAGTGCAACCCTATCCCTAAGTGCAACCCTATCCCTAAGTGCAACCCTATCCCTAAGTGCAACCCTAAGTGCAACCCTATCCCTAAGTGCAACCCTAAGTGCAACCCTATCCCTTAGTGCAACCTTTAGTGCAACCCTAAGTGCAACCCTAAGTGCAACCCTATCCCTAAGTGCAACCCTAAGTGCAACCCTATCCCTAAGTGCAACCCTATCCCTAAGTGCAACCCTAAGTGCAACCGTAAGTGCAACCCTAAGTGCAACCCTATCCCTAAGTGCAACCCTATCCCTAAGTGCAACCCTAAGTGCAACCCTATCCCTAAGTGCAACCCTAAGTGCAACCCTATCCCTAAGTGCAACCCTAAGTGCAACCCTATCCCTAAGTGCAACCCTAAGTGCAACCCTAAGTGCAACCCTATCGCTAAGTGCAACCCTAAGTCCAACCCTATCCCTAAGTGCAACCCTGAGTGCAACCCTAAGTGCAACCCTATCCCTAAGTGCAACCCTAAGTGCAACCCTATCCCTAAGTGCAACCCTAAGTGCAACCCTATCCCTAAGTGCAACCCTAAGTGCAACCCTATCCCTAAGTGCAACCCTATCCTTAAGTGCAACCCTATCCCTAAGTGCAACCCTATCCCTAAGTGCAACCCTATCCCTAAGTGCAACCCTATCCCTAAGTGCAACCCTGAGTGCAACCCTGAGTGCAACCCTAAGTGCAACCCTAAGTGCAACCCTAAGTGCAACCCTATCCCTAAGTGCAACCCTAAGTGCAACCCTATCCCTAAGTGCAACCCTAAGTGCAACCCTATCCCTAAGTGCAACCCTATCCCTAAGTGCAACCCTATCCCTAAGTGCAACCCTGAGTGCAACCCTAAGTGCAACCCTATCCCTAAGTGCAACCCTAAGTGCAACCCTATCCCTAAGTGCAACCCTAAGTGCAACCCTATCCCTAAGTGCAACCCTAAGTGCAACCCTAAGTGCAACCCTAAGTGCAACCCTATCCCTAAGTGCAACCCTAAGTGGAACCCTATCCCTAAGTGCAACCCTATCCCTAAGTGCAACCCTATCCCTAAGTGCAACCCTATCCCTGAGTGCTACCCTGAGTGCAACCCTAAGTGCAACCCTATCCCTAAATGCAACCCTAAGTGCAACCCTAAGTGCAACCCTAAGTGCAACCCTATCCCTAAGTGCAACCCTATCCCTGAGTGCAACCCTGAGTGCAACCCTAAGTGCAACCCTATCCCTAAGTGCAACCCTAAGTGCAACCCTATCCCTAAGTGAAACCCTAAGTACAACCCTGAGTGCAACCCTAAGTGCAACCCTAAGTGCAACCCTATCCCTAAGTGCAACCCTAAGTGCAACCCTATCCCTAAGTGCAACCATAAGTGCAACCCTAAGTGCAACCCTATCCCTAAGTGCAACCCTATCCCTGAGTGCAACCCTATCTCTAAGTGCAACCCTAAGTGCAACCCTATCCCTAAGTGCAACCCTATCCCTAAGTGCAACCGAGTGCAACCCTAAGTGCAACCCTATCCCTAAGTGCAACCCTAAGTGCAACCCTATCCCTAAATGCAACCCTAAGTGCAACCCTTTCCCTAAGTGCAACCCTAAGTGCAACCCTAAGTGCAACCCTATCCCTAAGTGCAACCCTAAGTGGAACCCTATCCCTAAGTGCAGCCCTATCCCTAAGTGCAACCCTATCCATAAGTGCAACCCTATCCCTAAGTGCAACCCTATCCCTAAGTGCAACCCTAAGTGCAACCCTATCCCTAAGTGCAACCCTAAGTGCAACCTCTAAGTGCAACCCTAAGTGCAACCCTATCCTTAAGTGCAACCCTAAGTGCAACCCTATCCCTAAGTGCAACCCTATCCCTAAGTGCAACCCTATCCCTAAGTGCAACCCTATCCCTGAGTGCAACCGAGTGCAACCCTAAGTGCAACCCTATCCCTAAGTGCAACCCTAAGTGCAACCCTATCCCTAAGTGCAACCCTAAGTGCAACCCTATCCCTAAGTGCAACCCTGAGTGCAACCGTAAGTGCAACCCTAAGTGCAACCCTATCCCTAAGTGCAACCCTATCCCGAAGTGCAACCCTATCCCTAAGTGCAACCCTAAGTGCAACCCTATCCCTAAGTGCAACCCTAAGTGCAACCCTATCCCTAAGTGCAACCCTGAGTGCAACCGTAAGTGCAACCCTAAGTGCAACCCTATCCCTAAGTGCAACCCTATCCCGAAGTGCAACCCTATCCCTAAGTACAACCCTGAGTGCAACCCTATCCCTAAGTGCAACCCTATCCCTAAGTGCAACCCTATCCCTAAGTGCAACCCTAAGTGCAACCCTATCCCTAAGTGCAACCCTAAGTGCAACCCTATCCCTAAGTGCAACCCTAAGTGCAACCCTATCCCTAAGTGCAACCCTGAGTGCAACCGTAAGTGCAACCCTATCCCTAAGTGCAACCCTATCCCTAAGTGCAACCCTATCCCTAAGTGCAACCCTATTCCTAAGTGCAACCCTGAGTGCAACCCTATCCCTAAGTGCAACCCTAAGTGGAACCCTATCCCTAAGTGCAACCCTATCCCTAAGTGCAACCCTATCTATAAGTGCAACCCTATCCCTGAGTGCAACCCTGAGTGCAACCCTAAGGTCAACCCTATCCCTAAGTGCAACCCTAAGTGCAACCCTATCCCTAAGTGCAACCCTATCCCTAAGTGCAACCCTATCCCTAAGTGCAACCCTATCCCTAAGTGCAACCCTATCCCTAAGTGCAACCCTATCCCTGAGTGCTACCCTGAGTGCAACCCTAAGTGCAACCCTATCCCTAAGTGCAACCCTAAGTGCAACCCTAAGTGCAACCCTATCCCTAAGTGCAACCCTATCCCTAAGTGCAACCCTATCCCTGAGTGCAACCCTGAGTGCAACCCTAAGTGCAACCCTATCCCTAAGTGCAACCCTAAGTGCAACCCTATCCCTAAGTGAAACCCTAAGTGCAACCCTGAGTGCAACCCTAAGTGCAACCCTAAGTGCAACCCTATCCCTAAGTGCAACCCTAAGTGCAACCCTATCCCTAAGTGCAACCCTATCCCTAAGTGCAACCCTATCCCTAAGTGCAACCCTATCCCTAAGTGCAACCCTAAGTGCAACCCTATCTCTAAGTGCAACCCTATCCATAAGTGCAACCCTAAGTGCAACCCTATCCCTAAGTGCAACCCTATCCCTAAGTGCAACCCTATCCCTAAGTGCAACCCTATCCCTAAGTGCAACCCTAAGTGCAACCCTATCCCTAAGTGCAACCCTATCCCTAAGTGCAACCCTGAGTGCAACCCTAAGTGCAACCCTATCCCTAAGTGCAACCCTAAGTGCAACCCTATCCCTAAGTGCAACCCTAAGTGCAACCCTATCCCTTAGTGCAACCTTTAGTGCAACCCTAAGTGCAACCCTATCCCTAAGTGCAACCCTAAGTGCAACCCTATCCCTAAGTGCAACCCTAAGTGCAACCCTATCTCTAAGTGCAACCCTAAGTCCAACCCTATCCCTAAGTGCAACCCTGAGTGCAACCCTAAGTGCAACCCTATCCCTAAGTGCAACCCTAAGTGCAACCCTATCCCTAAGTGCAACCCTAAGTGCAACCCTATCCCTAAGTGCAACCCTAAGTGCAACCCTATCCCTAAGTGCAACCCTAAGTGCAACCCTATCCCTAAGTGCAACCCTATCCCTAAGTGCAACCCTAAGTGCAACCCTATCCCTAAGTGCAACCCTAAGTGCAACCCTATCCCTAAGTGCAACCCTAAGTGCAACCCTAAGTGCAACCCTAAGTGCAACCCTATCCCTAAGTGCAACCCTATCCCTAAGTGCAACCCTGAGTGCAACCCTGAGTGCAACCCTAAGTGCAACCCTAAGTGCAACCCTAAGTGCAACCCTATCCCTAAGTGCAACCCTAAGTGCAACCCTATCCCTAAGTGCAACCCTAAGTGCAACCGTAAGTGCAACCCTAAGTGCAACCGTAAGTGCAACCCTATCCCTAAGTGCAACCCTATCCCTAAGTGCAACCCTATCCCTAAGTGCAACCCTAAGTGCAACCCTATCTCTAAGTGCAACCCTAAGTGCAACCCTATCCCTAAGTGCAACCCTATCCCTAAGTGCAACCCTATCCCTAAGTGCAACCCTGAGTGCAACCCTAAGTGCAACCCTATCCCTAAGTGCAACCCTAAGTGCAACCCTATCCCTAAGTGCAACCCTAAGTGCAACCCTATCCCTAAGTGCAACCCTAAGTGCAACCCTAAGTGCAACCCTAAGTGCAACCCTATCCCTAAGTGCAACCCTAAGTGGAACCCTATCCCTAAGTGCAACCCTATCCCTAAGTGCAACCCTATCCCTAAGTGCAACCCTATCCCTGAGTGCTACCCTGAGTGCAACCCTAAGTGCAACCCTATCCCTAAATGCAACCCTAAGTGCAACCCTAAGTGCAACCCTAAGTGCAACCCTATCCCTAAGTGCAACCCTATCCCTAAGTGCAACCCTATCCCTGAGTGCAACCCTGAGTGCAACCCTAAGTGCAACCCTATCCCTAAGTGCAACCCTAAGTGCAACCCTATCCCTAAGTGAAACCCTAAGTACAACCCTGAGTGCAACCCTAAGTGCAACCCTAAGTGCAACCCTAAGTGCAACCCTATCCCTAAGTGCAACCCTAAGTGCAACCCTATCCCTAAGTGCAACCCTAAGTGCAACCCTATCCCTAAGTGCAACCCTATCCCTAAGTGCAACCCTATCCCTAAGTGCAACCCTGAGTGCAACCCTAAGTGCAACCCTATCCCTAAGTGCAACCCTAAGTGCAACCCTATCCCTAAGTGCAACCCTAAGTGCAACCCTATCCCTAAGTGCAACCCTAAGTGCAACCCTAAGTGCAACCCTAAGTGCAACCCTATCCCTAAGTGCAACCCTAAGTGGAACCCTATCCCTAAGTGCAACCCTATCCCTAAGTGCAACCCTATCCCTAAGTGCAACCCTATCCCTGAGTGCTACCCTGAGTGCAACCCTAAGTGCAACCCTATCCCTAAATGCAACCCTAAGTGCAACCCTAAGTGCAACCCTAAGTGCAACCCTATCCCTAAGTGCAACCCTATCCCTGAGTGCAACCCTGAGTGCAACCCTAAGTGCAACCCTATCCCTAAATGCAACCCTAAGTGCAACCCTTTCCCTAAGTGCAACCCTAAGTGCAACCCTAAGTGCAACCCTATCCCTAAGTGCAACCCTAAGTGGAACCCTATCCCTAAGTGCAGCCCTATCCCTAAGTGCAACCCTATCCATAAGTGCAACCCTATCCCTAAGTGCAACCCTATCCCTAAGTGCAACCCTAAGTGCAACCCTATCCCTAAGTGCAACCCTAAGTGCAACCTCTAAGTGCAACCCTAAGTGCAACCCTATCCTTAAGTGCAACCCTAAGTGCAACCCTATCCCTAAGTGCAACCCTATCCCTAAGTGCAACCCTATCCCTAAGTGCAACCCTATCCCTGAGTGCAACCGAGTGCAACCCTAAGTGCAACCCTATCCCTAAGTGCAACCCTAAGTGCAACCCTATCCCTAAGTGCAACCCTAAGTGCAACCCTATCCCTAAGTGCAACCCTGAGTGCAACCGTAAGTGCAACCCTAAGTGCAACCCTATCCCTAAGTGCAACCCTATCCCGAAGTGCAACCCTATCCCTAAGTGCAACCCTAAGTGCAACCCTATCCCTAAGTGCAACCCTAAGTGCAACCCTATCCCTAAGTGCAACCCTGAGTGCAACCGTAAGTGCAACCCTAAGTGCAACCCTATCCCTAAGTGCAACCCTATCCCGAAGTGCAACCCTATCCCTAAGTACAACCCTGAGTGCAACCCTATCCCTAAGTGCAACCCTATCCCTAAGTGCAACCCTATCCCTAAGTGCAACCCTAAGTGCAACCCTATCCCTAAGTGCAACCCTAAGTGCAACCCTATCCCTAAGTGCAACCCTAAGTGCAACCCTATCCCTAAGTGCAACCCTGAGTGCAACCGTAAGTGCAACCCTATCCCTAAGTGCAACCCTATCCCTAAGTGCAACCCTATCCCTAAGTGCAACCCTATTCCTAAGTGCAACCCTGAGTGCAACCCTATCCCTAAGTGCAACCCTAAGTGGAACCCTATCCCTAAGTGCAACCCTATCCCTAAGTGCAACCCTATCCATAAGTGCAACCCTATCCCTGAGTGCAACCCTGAGTGCAACCCTAAGGTCAACCCTATCCCTAAGTGCAACCCTAAGTGCAACCCTATCCCTAAGTGCAACCCTATCCCTAAGTGCAACCCTATCCCTAAGTGCAACCCTATCCCTAAGTGCAACCCTATCCCTAAGTGCAACCCTATCCCTGAGTGCTACCCTGAGTGCAACCCTAAGTGCAACCCTATCCCTAAGTGCAACCCTAAGTGCAACCCTAAGTGCAACCCTATCCCTAAGTGCAACCCTATCCCTAAGTGCAACCCTATCCCTGAGTGCAACCCTGAGTGCAACCCTAAGTGCAACCCTATCCCTAAGTGCAACCCTAAGTGCAACCCTATCCCTAAGTGAAACCCTAAGTGCAACCCTGAGTGCAACCCTAAGTGCAACCCTAAGTGCAACCCTATCCCTAAGTGCAACCCTAAGTGCAACCCTATCCCTAAGTGCAACCCTATCCCTAAGTGCAACCCTATCCCTAAGTGCAACCCTATCCCTAAGTGGAACCCTAAGTGCAACCCTATCTCTAAGTGCAACCCTATCCATAAGTGCAACCCTAAGTGCAACCCTATCCCTAAGTGCAACCCTATCCCTAAGTGCAACCCTATCCCTAAGTGCAACCCTATCCCTAAGTGCAACCCTAAGTGCAACCCTATCCCTAAGTGCAACCCTATCCCTAAGTGCAACCCTGAGTGCAACCCTAAGTGCAACCCTATCCCTAAGTGCAACCCTAAGTGCAACCCTATCCCTAAGTGCAACCCTAAGTGCAACCCTATCCCTTAGTGCAACCTTTAGTGCAACCCTAAGTGCAACCCTATCCCTAAGTGCAACCCTAAGTGCAACCCTATCCCTAAGTGCAACCCTAAGTGCAACCCTATCTCTAAGTGCAACCCTAAGTCCAACCCTATCCCTAAGTGCAACCCTGAGTGCAACCCTAAGTGCAACCCTATCCCTAAGTGCAACCCTAAGTGCAACCCTATCCCTAAGTGCAACCCTAAGTGCAACCCTATCCCTAAGTGCAACCCTAAGTGCAACCCTATCCCTAAGTGCAACCCTAAGTGCAACCCTATCCCTAAGTGCAACCCTATCCCTAAGTGCAACCCTAAGTGCAACCCTATCCCTAAGTGCAACCCTAAGTGCAACCCTATCCCTAAGTGCAACCCTAAGTGCAACCCTAAGTGCAACCCTAAGTGCAACCCTATCCCTAAGTGCAACCCTATCCCTAAGTGCAACCCTGAGTGCAACCCTGAGTGCAACCCTAAGTGCAACCCTAAGTGCAACCCTAAGTGCAACCCTATCCCTAAGTGCAACCCTAAGTGCAACCCTATCCCTAAGTGCAACCCTAAGTGCAACCGTAAGTGCAACCCTAAGTGCAACCGTAAGTGCAACCCTATCCCTAAGTGCAACCCTATCCCTAAGTGCAACCCTATCCCTAAGTGCAACCCTAAGTGCAACCCTATCTCTAAGTGCAACCCTAAGTGCAACCCTATCCCTAAGTGCAACCCTATCCCTAAGTGCAACCCTATCCCTAAGTGCAACCCTGAGTGCAACCCTAAGTGCAACCCTATCCCTAAGTGCAACCCTAAGTGCAACCCTATCCCTAAGTGCAACCCTAAGTGCAACCCTATCCCTAAGTGCAACCCTAAGTGCAACCCTAAGTGCAACCCTAAGTGCAACCCTATCCCTAAGTGCAACCCTAAGTGGAACCCTATCCCTAAGTGCAACCCTATCCCTAAGTGCAACCCTATCCCTAAGTGCAACCCTATCCCTGAGTGCTACCCTGAGTGCAACCCTAAGTGCAACCCTATCCCTAAATGCAACCCTAAGTGCAACCCTAAGTGCAACCCTAAGTGCAACCCTATCCCTAAGTGCAACCCTATCCCTAAGTGCAACCCTATCCCTGAGTGCAACCCTGAGTGCAACCCTAAGTGCAACCCTATCCCTAAGTGCAACCCTAAGTGCAACCCTATCCCTAAGTGAAACCCTAAGTACAACCCTGAGTGCAACCCTAAGTGCAACCCTAAGTGCAACCCTATCCCTAAGTGCAACCCTAAGTGCAACCCTATCCCTAAGTGCAACCATAAGTGCAACCCTAAGTGCAACCCTATCCCTAAGTGCAACCCTATCCCTGAGTGCAACCCTATCTCTAAGTGCAACCCTAAGTGCAACCCTATCCCTAAGTGCAACCCTATCCCTAAGTGCAACCGAGTGCAATCCTAAGTGCAACCCTATCCCTAAGTGCAACCCTAAGTGCAACCCTATCCCTAAATGCAACCCTAAGTGCAACCCTTTCCCTAAGTGCAACCCTAAGTGCAACCCTAAGTGCAACCCTATCCCTAAGTGCAACCCTAAGTGGAACCCTATCCCTAAGTGCAACCCTATCCCTAAGTGCAACCCTATCCATAAGTGCAACCCTATCCCTGAGTGCAACCCTGAGTGCAACCCTAAGTGCAACCCTATCCCTAAGTGCAACCCTAAGTGCAACCCTATCCCTAAGTGCAACCCTAAGTGCAACCTCTAAGTGCAACCCTAAGTGCAACCCTATCCTTAAGTGCAACCCTAAGTGCAACCCTATCCCTAAGTGCAACCCTATCCCTAAGTGCAACCCTATCCCTAAGTGCAACCCTATCCCTGAGTGCAACCGAGTGCAACCCTAAGTGCAACCCTATCCCTAAGTGCAACCCTAAGTGCAACCCTATCCCTAAGTGCAACCCTAAGTGCAACCCTATCCCTAAGTGCAACCCTGAGTGCAACCGTAAGTGCAACCCTAAGTGCAACCCTATCCCTAAGTGCAACCCTATCCCGAAGTGCAACCCTATCCCTAAGTGCAACCCTAAGTGCAACCCTATCCCTAAGTGCAACCCTAAGTGCAACCCTATCCCTAAGTGCAACCCTGAGTGCAACCGTAAGTGCAACCCTAAGTGCAACCCTATCCCTAAGTGCAACCCTATCCCTGAGTGCAACCCTATCTCTAAGTGCAACCCTAAGTGCAACCCTATCCCTAAGTGCAACCCTATCCCTAAGTGCAACCCTGAGTGCAACCCTAAGTGCAACCCTATCCCTAAGTGCAACCCTATCCCTAAATGCAACCCTAAGTGCAACCCTATCCCTAAGTGCAACCCTAAGTGCAACCCTAAGTGCAACCCTATCCCTAAGTGCAACCCTAAGTGCAACCCTATCCCTAAGTGCAACCCTAAGTGCAACCCTAAGTGCAACCCTAAGTGCAACCCTAAGTGCAACCCTATCCCTAAGTGCAACCCTATCCCTAAGTGCAACCCTATCCCTGAGTGCAACCCTATCCCTAAGTGCAACCCTATCCCTAAGTGCAACCCTATCCCTAAGTGCAATCCTAAGTGCAACCCTAAGTGCAACCCTAAGTGCAACCCTATCCCTAAGTGCAACCCTATCCCTAAGTGCAACCCTATCCCTAAGTGCAACCCTATCCCTAAGTGCAACCCTAAGTGCAACCCTATCCCTAAGTGCAACCCTATCCATAAGTGCAACCCTAAGTGCAACCCTATCCCTAAGTGCAACCCTATCCCTAAGTGCAACCCTATCCCTAAGTGCAACCCTATCCCTAAGTGCAACCCTAAGTGCAACCCTATCCCTAAGTGCAACCCTATCCCTAAGTGCAACCCTGAGTGCAACCCTAAGTGCAACCCTATCCCTAAGTGCAACCCTAAGTGCAACCCTATCCCTTAGTGCAACCTTTAGTGCAACCCTAAGTGCAACCCTAAGTGCAACCCTATCCCTAAGTGCAACCCTAAGTGCAACCCTATCCCTAAGTGCAACCCTATCCCTAAGTGCAACCCTATCCCTAAGTGCAACCCTAAGTGCAACCGTAAGTGCAACCCTAAGTGCAACCCTATCCCTAAGTGCAACCCTATCCCTAAGTGCAACCCTAAGTGCAACCCTAAGTGCAACCCTATCCCTAAGTGCAACCGTATCCCTAAGTGCAACCCTATCCCTAAGTGCAACCCTAAGTGCAACCCTATCCCTAAGTGCAACCCTATCCATAAGTGCAACCCTAAGTGCAACCCTATCCCTAAGTGCAACCCTATCCCTAAGTGCAACCCTATCCCTAAGTGCAACCCTATCCCTAAGTGCAACCCTAAGTGCAACCCTATCCCTAAGTGCAACCCTATCCCTAAGTGCAACCCTGAGTGCAACCCTAAGTGCAACCCTATCCCTAAGTGCAACCCTAAGTGCAACCCTATCCCTAAGTGCAACCCTAAGTGCAACCCTATCCCTTAGTGCAACCTTTAGTGCAACCCTAAGTGCAACCCTAAGTGCAACCCTATCCCTAAGTGCAACCCTAAGTGCAACCCTATCCCTAAGTGCAACCCTATCCCTAAGTGCAACCCTAAGTGCAACCGTAAGTGCAACCCTAAGTGCAACCCTATCCCTAAGTGCAACCCTATCCCTAAGTGCAACCCTAAGTGCAACCCTATCCCTAAGTGCAACCCTAAGTGCAACCCTATCCCTAAGTGCAACCCTAAGTGCAACCCTATCCCTAAGTGCAACCCTAAGTGCAACCCTAAGTGCAACCCTATCTCTAAGTGCAACCCTAAGTCCAACCCTATCCCTAAGTGCAACCCTGAGTGCAACCCTAAGTGTAACCCTATCCCTAAGTGCAACCCTAAATGCAACCCTATCCCTAAGTGCAACCCTAAGTGCAACCCTATCCCTAAGTGCAACCCTAAGTGCAACCCTATCCCTAAGTGCAACCCTATCCTTAAGTGCAACCCTATCCCTAAGTGCAACCCTATCCCTAAGTGCAACCCTATCCCTAAGTGCAACCCTATCCCTAAGTGCAACCCTGAGTGCAACCCTGAGTGCAACCCTAAGTGCAACCCTAAGTGCAACCCTATCCCTAAGTGCAACCCTAAGTGCAACCCTATCCCTAAGTGCAACCCTAAGTGCAACCGTAAGTGCAACCCTAAGTGCAACCGTAAGTGCAACCCTATCCCTAAGTGCAACCCTAAGTGCAACCCTATCTCTAAGTGCAACCCTAAGTGCAACCCTATCCCTAAGTGCAACCCTATCCCTAAGTGCAACCCTATCCCTAAGTGCAACCCTGAGTGCAACCCTAAGTGCAACCCTATCCCTAAGTGCAACCCTAAGTGCAACCCTATCCCTAAGTGCAACCCTAAGTGCAACCCTATCCCTAAGTGCAACCCTAAGTGCAACCCTAAGTGCAACCCTAAGTGCAACCCTATCCCTAAGTGCAACCCTAAGTGGAACCCTATCCCTAAGTGCAACCCTATCCCTAAGTGCAACCCTATCCCTAAGTGCAACCCTATCCCTGAGTGCTACCCTGAGTGCAACCCTAAGTGCAACCCTATCCCTAAATGCAACCCTAAGTGCAACCCTAAGTGCAACCCTAAGTGCAACCCTATCCCTAAGTGCAACCCTATCCCTAAGTGCAACCCTATCCCTAAGTGCAACCCTATCCCTGAGTGCAACCCTGAGTGCAACCCTAAGTGCAACCCTATCCCTAAGTGCAACCCTAAGTGCAACCCTAAGTGCAACCCTAAGTGCAACCCTATCCCTAAGTGCAACCCTATCCCTAAGTGCAACCCTATCCATAAGTGCAACCCTAAGTGCAACCCTATCCCTAAGTGCAACCCTATCCCTAAGTGCAACCCTATCCCTAAGTGCAACCCTATCCCTAAGTGCAACCCTAAGTGCAACCCTATCCCTAAGTGCAACCCTATCCCTAAGTGCAACCCTGAGTGCAACCCTAAGTGCAACCCTATCCCTAAGTGCAACCCTAAGTGCAACCCTATCCCTAAGTGCAACCCTAAGTGCAACCCTATCCCTTAGTGCAACCTTTAGTGCAACCCTAAGTGCAACCCTAAGTGCAACCCTATCCCTAAGTGCAACCCTAAGTGCAACCCTATCCCTAAGTGCAACCCTATCCCTAAGTGCAACCCTATCCCTAAGTGCAACCCTAAGTGCAACCGTAAGTGCAACCCTAAGTGCAACCCTATCCCTAAGTGCAACCCTATCCCTAAGTGCAACCCTAAGTGCAACCCTAAGTGCAACCCTATCCCTAAGTGCAACCCTATCCCTTAGTGCAACCTTTAGTGCAACCCTAAGTGCAACCCTAAGTGCAACCCTATCCCTAAGTGCAACCCTAAGTGCAACCCTATCCCTAAGTGCAACCCTATCCCTAAGTGCAACCCTATCCCTAAGTGCAACCCTAAGTGCAACCGTAAGTGCAACCCTAAGTGCAACCCTATCCCTAAGTGCAACCCTATCCCTAAGTGCAACCCTAAGTGCAACCCTAAGTGCAACCCTATCCCTAAGTGCAACCCTATCCCTAAGTGCAACCCTATCCCTAAGTGCAACCCTATCCATAAGTGCAACCCTAAGTGCAACCCTATCCCTAAGTGCAACCCTATCCCTAAGTGCAACCCTATCCCTAAGTGCAACCCTATCCCTAAGTGCAACCCTAAGTGCAACCCTATCCCTAAGTGCAACCCTAAGTGCAACCCTATCCCTTAGTGCAACCTTTAGTGCAACCCTAAGTGCAACCCTAAGTGCAACCCTATCCCTAAGTGCAACCCTAAGTGCAACCCTATCCCTAAGTGCAACCCTATCCCTAAGTGCAACCCTAAGTGCAACCGTAAGTGCAACCCTAAGTGCAACCCTATCCCTAAGTGCAACCCTATCCCTAAGTGCAACCCTAAGTGCAACCCTATCCCTAAGTGCAACCCTAAGTGCAACCCTATCCCTAAGTGCAACCCTAAGTGCAACCCTATCCCTAAGTGCAACCCTAAGTGCAACCCTAAGTGCAACCCTATCGCTAAGTGCAACCCTAAGTCCAACCCTATCCCTAAGTGCAACCCTGAGTGCAACCCTAAGTGCAACCCTATCCCTAAGTGCAACCCTAAGTGCAACCCTATCCCTAAGTGCAACCCTAAGTGCAACCCTATCCCTAAGTGCAACCCTAAGTGCAACCCTATCCCTAAGTGCAACCCTATCCTTAAGTGCAACCCTATCCCTAAGTGCAACCCTATCCCTAAGTGCAACCCTATCCCTAAGTGCAACCCTATCCCTAAGTGCAACCCTGAGTGCAACCCTGAGTGCAACCCTAAGTGCAACCCTAAGTGCAACCCTAAGTGCAACCCTATCCCTAAGTGCAACCCTAAGTGCAACCCTATCCCTAAGTGCAACCCTAAGTGCAACCGTAAGTGCAACCCTAAGTGCAACCGTAAGTGCAACCCTATCCCTAAGTGCAACCCTAAGTGCAACCCTATCCCTAAGTGCAACCCTATCCCTAAGTGCAACCCTATCCCTAAGTGCAACCCTGAGTGCAACCCTAAGTGCAACCCTATCCCTAAGTGCAACCCTAAGTGCAACCCTATCCCTAAGTGCAACCCTAAGTGCAACCCTATCCCTAAGTGCAACCCTAAGTGCAACCCTAAGTGCAACCCTAAGTGCAACCCTATCCCTAAGTGCAACCCTAAGTGGAACCCTATCCCTAAGTGCAACCCTATCCCTAAGTGCAACCCTATCCCTAAGTGCAACCCTATCCCTGAGTGCTACCCTGAGTGCAACCCTAAGTGCAACCCTATCCCTAAATGCAACCCTAAGTGCAACCCTAAGTGCAACCCTAAGTGCAACCCTATCCCTAAGTGCAACCCTATCCCTGAGTGCAACCCTGAGTGCAACCCTAAATGCAACCCTATCCCTAAGTGCAACCCTAAGTGCAACCCTATCCCTAAGTGAAACCCTAAGTACAACCCTGAGTGCAACCCTAAGTGCAACCCTAAGTGCAACCCTATCCCTAAGTGCAACCCTAAGTGCAACCCTATCCCTAAGTGCAACCATAAGTGCAACCCTAAGTGCAACCCTATCCCTAAGTGCAACCCTATCCCTGAGTGCAACCCTATCTCTAAGTGCAACCCTAAGTGCAACCCTATCCCTAAGTGCAACCCTATCCCTAAGTGCAACCGAGTGCAACCCTAAGTGCAACCCTATCCCTAAGTGCAACCCTAAGTGCAACCCTATCCCTAAATGCAACCCTAAGTGCAACCCTTTCCCTAAGTGCAACCCTAAGTGCAACCCTAAGTGCAACCCTATCCCTAAGTGCAACCCTAAGTGGAACCCTATCCCTAAGTGCAACCCTATCCCTAAGTGCAACCCTATCCATAAGTGCAACCCTATCCCTGAGTGCAACCCTGAGTGCAACCCTAAGTGCAACCCTATCCCTAAGTGCAACCCTAAGTGCAACCCTATCCCTAAGTGCAACCCTAAGTGCAACCTCTAAGTGCAACCCTAAGTGCAACCCTATCCTTAAGTGCAACCCTAAGTGCAACCCTATCCCTAAGTGCAACCCTATCCCTAAGTGCAACCCTATCCCTAAGTGCAACCCTATCCCTGAGTGCAACCGAGTGCAACCCTAAGTGCAACCCTATCCCTAAGTGCAACCCTAAGTGCAACCCTATCCCTAAGTGCAACCCTAAGTGCAACCCTATCCCTAAGTGCAACCCTGAGTGCAACCGTAAGTGCAACCCTAAGTGCAACCCTATCCCTAAGTGCAACCCTATCCCGAAGTGCAACCCTATCCCTAAGTGCAACCCTAAGTGCAACCCTATCCCTAAGTGCAACCCTAAGTGCAACCCTATCCCTAAGTGCAACCCTGAGTGCAACCGTAAGTGCAACCCTAAGTGCAACCCTATCCCTAAGTGCAACCCTATCCCGAAGTGCAACCCTATCCCTAAGTACAACCCTGAGTGCAACCCTATCCCTAAGTGCAACCCTATCCCTAAGTGCAACCCTATCCCTAAGTGCAACCCTAAGTGCAACCCTATCCCTAAGTGCAACCCTAAGTGCAACCCTATCCCTAAGTGCAACCCTAAGTGCAACCCTATCCCTAAGTGCAACCCTGAGTGCAACCGTAAGTGCAACCCTATCCCTAAGTGCAACCCTATCCCTAAGTGCAACCCTATCCCTAAGTGCAACCCTGAGTGCAACCCTATCCCTAAGTGCAACCCTAAGTGGAACCCTATCCCTAAGTGCAACCCTATCCCTAAGTGCAACCCTATCCATAAGTGCAACCCTATCCCTGAGTGCAACCCTGAGTGCAACCCTAAGGTCAACCCTATCCCTAAGTGCAACCCTAAGGTCAACCCTATCCCTAAGTGCAACCCTAAGTGCAACCCTATCCCTAAGTGCAACCCTATCCCTAAGTGCAACCCTATCCCTAAGTGCAACCCTATCCCTGAGTGCTACCCTGAGTGCAACCCTAAGTGCAACCCTATCCCTAAGTGCAACCCTAAGTGCAACCCTAAGTGCAACCCTATCCCTAAGTGCAACCCTATCCCTAAGTGCAACCCTATCCCTAAGTGCAACCCTAAGTGCAACCCTAAGTGCAACCCTATCCCTAAGTGCAACCGTATCCCTAAGTGCAACCCTATCCCTAAGTGCAACCCTATCCCTAAGTGCAACCCTAAGTGCAACCCTATCCCTAAGTGCAACCCTATCCATAAGTGCAACCCTAAGTGCAACCCTATCCCTAAGTGCAACCCTATCCCTAAGTGCAACCCTATCCCTAAGTGCAACCCTATCCCTAAGTGCAACCCTAAGTGCAACCCTATCCCTAAGTGCAACCCTATCCCTAAGTGCAACCCTGAGTGCAACCCTAAGTGCAACCCTATCCCTAAGTGCAACCCTAAGTGCAACCCTATCCCTAAGTGCAACCCTAAGTGCAACCCTATCCCTTAGTGCAACCTTTAGTGCAACCCTAAGTGCAACCCTAAGTGCAACCCTATCCCTAAGTGCAACCCTAAGTGCAACCCTATCCCTAAGTGCAACCCTAAGTGCAACCCTATCCCTAAGTGCAACCCTAAGTGCAACCCTATCCCTAAGTGCAACCCTAAGTGCAACCCTATCCCTAAGTGCAACCCTAAGTGCAACCCTAAGTGCAACCCTATCTCTAAGTGCAACCCTAAGTCCAACCCTATCCCTAAGTGCAACCCTGAGTGCAACCCTAAGTGTAACCCTATCCCTAAGTGCAACCCTAAATGCAACCCTATCCCTAAGTGCAACCCTAAGTGCAACCCTATCCCTAAGTGCAACCCTAAGTGCAACCCTATCCCTAAGTGCAACCCTATCCTTAAGTGCAACCCTATCCCTAAGTGCAACCCTATCCCTAAGTGCAACCCTATACCTAAGTGCAACCCTATCCCTAAGTGCAACCCTGAGTGCAACCCTGAGTGCAACCCTAAGTGCAACCCTAAGTGCAACCCTATCCCTAAGTGCAACCCTAAGTGCAACCCTATCCCTAAGTGCCACCCTAAGTGCAACCGTAAGTGCAACCCTAAGTGCAACCGTAAGTGCAACCCTATCCCTAAGTGCAACCCTAAGTGCAACCCTATCTCTAAGTGCAACCCTAAGTGCAACCCTATCCCTAAGTGCAACCCTATCCCTAAGTGCAACCCTATCCCTAAGTGCAACCCTGAGTGCAACCCTAAGTGCAACCCTATCCCTAAGTGCAACCCTAAGTGCAACCCTATCCCTAAGTGCAACCCTAAGTGCAACCCTATCCCTAAGTGCAACCCTAAGTGCAACCCTAAGTGCAACCCTAAGTGCAACCCTATCCCTAAGTGCAACCCTAAGTGGAACCCTATCCCTAAGTGCAACCCTATCCCTAAGTGCAACCCTATCCCTAAGTGCAACCCTATCCCTGAGTGCTACCCTGAGTGCAACCCTAAGTGCAACCCTATCCCTAAATGCAACCCTAAGTGCAACCCTAAGTGCAACCCTAAGTGCAACCCTATCCCTAAGTGCAACCCTATCCCTAAGTGCAACCCTATCCCTAAGTGCAACCCTATCCCTGAGTGCAACCCTGAGTGCAACCCTAAGTGCAACCCTATCCCTAAGTGCAACCCTAAGTGCAACCCTAAGTGCAACCCTAAGTGCAACCCTATCCCTAAGTGCAACCCTATCCCTAAGTGCAACCCTATCCATAAGTGCAACCCTAAGTGCAACCCTATCCCTAAGTGCAACCCTATCCCTAAGTGCAACCCTATCCCTAAGTGCAACCCTATCCCTAAGTGCAACCCTAAGTGCAACCCTATCCCTAAGTGCAACCCTATCCCTAAGTGCAACCCTGAGTGCAACCCTAAGTGCAACCCTATCCCTAAGTGCAACCCTAAGTGCAACCCTATCCCTAAGTGCAACCCTAAGTGCAACCCTATCCCTTAGTGCAACCTTTAGTGCAACCCTAAGTGCAACCCTAAGTGCAACCCTATCCCTAAGTGCAACCCTAAGTGCAACCCTATCCCTAAGTGCAACCCTATCCCTAAGTGCAACCCTATCCCTAAGTGCAACCCTAAGTGCAACCGTAAGTGCAACCCTAAGTGCAACCCTATCCCTAAGTGCAACCCTATCCCTAAGTGCAACCCTAAGTGCAACCCTAAGTGCAACCCTATCCCTAAGTGCAACCCTATCCCTAAGTGCAACCCTATCCCTAAGTGCAACCCTATCCATAAGTGCAACCCTAAGTGCAACCCTATCCCTAAGTGCAACCCTATCCCTAAGTGCAACCCTATCCCTAAGTGCAACCCTATCCCTAAGTGCAACCCTAAGTGCAACCCTATCCCTAAGTGCAACCCTAAGTGCAACCCTATCCCTTAGTGCAACCTTTAGTGCAACCCTAAGTGCAACCCTAAGTGCAACCCTATCCCTAAGTGCAACCCTAAGTGCAACCCTATCCCTAAGTGCAACCCTATCCCTAAGTGCAACCCTAAGTGCAACCGTAAGTGCAACCCTAAGTGCAACCCTATCCCTAAGTGCAACCCTATCCCTAAGTGCAACCCTAAGTGCAACCCTATCCCTAAGTGCAACCCTAAGTGCAACCCTATCCCTAAGTGCAACCCTAAGTGCAACCCTATCCCTAAGTGCAACCCTAAGTGCAACCCTAAGTGCAACCCTATCGCTAAGTGCAACCCTAAGTCCAACCCTATCCCTAAGTGCAACCCTGAGTGCAACCCTAAGTGCAACCCTATCCCTAAGTGCAACCCTAAGTGCAACCCTATCCCTAAGTGCAACCCTAAGTGCAACCCTATCCCTAAGTGCAACCCTAAGTGCAACCCTATCCCTAAGTGCAACCCTATCCTTAAGTGCAACCCTATCCCTAAGTGCAACCCTATCCCTAAGTGCAACCCTATCCCTAAGTGCAACCCTATCCCTAAGTGCAACCCTATCCCTAAGTGCAACCCTGAGTGCAACCCTGAGTGCAACCCTAAGTGCAACCCTAAGTGCAACCCTAAGTGCAACCCTATCCCTAAGTGCAACCCTAAGTGCAACCCTATCCCTAAGTGCAACCCTAAGTGCAACCGTAAGTGCAACCCTAAGTGCAACCGTAAGTGCAACCCTATCCCTAAGTGCAACCCTAAGTGCAACCCTATCCCTAAGTGCAACCCTATCCCTAAGTGCAACCCTATCCCTAAGTGCAACCCTGAGTGCAACCCTAAGTGCAACCCTATCCCTAAGTGCAACCCTAAGTGCAACCCTATCCCTAAGTGCAACCCTAAGTGCAACCCTATCCCTAAGTGCAACCCTAAGTGCAACCCTAAGTGCAACCCTAAGTGCAACCCTATCCCTAAGTGCAACCCTAAGTGGAACCCTATCCCTAAGTGCAACCCTATCCCTAAGTGCAACCCTATCCCTAAGTGCAACCCTATCCCTGAGTGCTACCCTGAGTGCAACCCTAAGTGCAACCCTATCCCTAAATGCAACCCTAAGTGCAACCCTAAGTGCAACCCTAAGTGCAACCCTATCCCTAAGTGCAACCCTATCCCTGAGTGCAACCCTGAGTGCAACCCTAAATGCAACCCTATCCCTAAGTGCAACCCTAAGTGCAACCCTATCCCTAAGTGAAACCCTAAGTACAACCCTGAGTGCAACCCTAAGTGCAACCCTAAGTGCAACCCTATCCCTAAGTGCAACCCTAAGTGCAACCCTATCCCTAAGTGCAACCATAAGTGCAACCCTAAGTGCAACCCTATCCCTAAGTGCAACCCTATCCCTGAGTGCAACCCTATCTCTAAGTGCAACCCTAAGTGCAACCCTATCCCTAAGTGCAACCCTATCCCTAAGTGCAACCGAGTGCAACCCTAAGTGCAACCCTATCCCTAAGTGCAACCCTAAGTGCAACCCTATCCCTAAATGCAACCCTAAGTGCAACCCTTTCCCTAAGTGCAACCCTAAGTGCAACCCTAAGTGCAACCCTATCCCTAAGTGCAACCCTAAGTGGAACCCTATCCCTAAGTGCAACCCTATCCCTAAGTGCAACCCTATCCATAAGTGCAACCCTATCCCTGAGTGCAACCCTGAGTGCAACCCTAAGTGCAACCCTATCCCTAAGTGCAACCCTAAGTGCAACCCTATCCCTAAGTGCAACCCTAAGTGCAACCTCTAAGTGCAACCCTAAGTGCAACCCTATCCTTAAGTGCAACCCTAAGTGCAACCCTATCCCTAAGTGCAACCCTATCCCTAAGTGCAACCCTATCCCTAAGTGCAACCCTATCCCTGAGTGCAACCGAGTGCAACCCTAAGTGCAACCCTATCCCTAAGTGCAACCCTAAGTGCAACCCTATCCCTAAGTGCAACCCTAAGTGCAACCCTATCCCTAAGTGCAACCCTGAGTGCAACCGTAAGTGCAACCCTAAGTGCAACCCTATCCCTAAGTGCAACCCTATCCCGAAGTGCAACCCTATCCCTAAGTGCAACCCTAAGTGCAACCCTATCCCTAAGTGCAACCCTAAGTGCAACCCTATCCCTAAGTGCAACCCTGAGTGCAACCGTAAGTGCAACCCTATCCCTAAGTGCAACCCTATCCCTAAGTGCAACCCTATCCCTAAGTGCAACCCTGAGTGCAACCCTAAGTGCAACCCTATCCCTAAGTGCAACCCTAAGTGCAACCCTATCCCTAAGTGCAACCCTAAGTGCAACCCTAAGTGCAACCCTAAGTGCAACCCTATCCCTAAGTGCAACCCTATCCCTAAGTGCAACCCTATCCCTGAGTGCAACCCTATCCCTAAGTGCAACCCTATCCCTAAGTGCAACCCTATCCCTAAGTGCAACCCTAAGTGCAACCCTAAGTGCAACCCTATCCCTAAGTGCAACCCTATCCCTAAGTGCAACCCTATCCCTAAGTGCAACCCTATCCATAAGTGCAACCCTAAGTGCAACCCTATCCCTAAGTGCAACCCTATCCCTAAGTGCAACCCTATCCCTAAGTGCAACCCTATCCCTAAGTGCAACCCTAAGTGCAACCCTATCCCTAAGTGCAACCCTATCCCTAAGTGCAACCCTGAGTGCAACCCTAAGTGCAACCCTATCCCTAAGTGCAACCCTATCCCTAAGTGCAACCCTAAGTGCAACCCTATCCCTTAGTGCAACCTTTAGTGCAACCCTAAGTGCAACCCTATCCCTAAGTGCAACCCTAAGTGCAACCCTATCCCTAAGTGCAACCCTATCCCTAAGTGCAACCCTGAGTGCAACCCTAAGTGCAACCCTATCCCTAAGTGCAACCCTATCCCTAAGTGCAACCCTAAGTGCAACCCTATCCCTAAGTGCAACCCTATCCCTAAGTGCAACCCTATCCCTAAGTGCAACCCTAAGTGCAACCGTAAGTGCAACCCTAAGTGCAACCCTATCCCTAAGTGCAACCCTAACCCTAAGTGCAACCCTAAGTGCAACCCTAAGTGCAACCCTATCCCTAAGTGCAACCCTATCCCTAAGTGCAACCCTATCCCTAAGTGCAACCCTATCCCTAAGTGCAACCCTAAGTGCAACCCTATCCCTAAGTGCAACCCTATCCATAAGTGCAACCCTAAGTGCAACCCTATCCCTAAGTGCAACCCTATCCCTAAGTGCAACCCTATCCCTAAGTGCAACCCTATCCCTAAGTGCAACCCTAAGTGCAACCCTATCCCTAAGTGCAACCCTATCCCTAAGTGCAACCCTGAGTGCAACCCTAAGTGCAACCCTATCCCTAAGTGCAACCCTAAGTGCAACCCTATCCCTAAGTGCAACCCTAAGTGCAACCCTATCCCTTAGTGCAACCTTTAGTGCAACCCTAAGTGCAACCCTAAGTGCAACCCTATCCCTAAGTGCAACCCTAAGTGCAACCCTATCCCGAAGTGCAACCCTATCCCTAAGTGCAACCCTAAGTGCAACCGTAAGTGCAACCCTAAGTGCAATCCTATCCCTAAGTGCAACCCTATCCCTAAGTGCAACCCTAAGTGCAACCCTATCCCTAAGTGCAACCCTAAGTGCAACCGTAAGTGCAACCCTAAGTGCAACCCTATCCCTAAGTGCAACCCTAACCCTAAGTGCAACCCTAAGTGCAACCCTAAGTGCAACCCTATCCCTAAGTGCAACCCTATCCCTAAGTGCAACCCTATCCCTAAGTGCAACCCTATCCCTAAGTGCAACCCTAAGTGCAACCCTATCCCTAAGTGCAACCCTATCCATAAGTGCATCCATAAGTTGCAACCCTATCCCTAAGTGCAACCCTATCCCTAAGTGCAACCCTATCCCTAAGTGCAACCCTATCCTAAGTGCAACCTAAGTGCAACCCTATCCCTAAGTGCAACCCTATCCCTAAGTGCAACCCTGAGTGCAACCCTAAGTGCAACCCCTATCCCTAAGTGCAACCCTAAGTGCAACCCTATCCCTAAGTGCAACCTAAGTGCAACCCTATCCCTTAGTGCAACCTTTAGTGCAACCCTAAGTGCAACCCTAAGTGCAACCCTATCCCTAAGTGCAACCCTAAGTGCAACCCTATCCCCGAAGTGCAACCCTATCCCTAAGTGCAACCCTAAGTGCAACCGTAAGTGCAACCCTAAGTGCAATCCTATCCCTAAGTGCAACCCTATCCCCTAAGTGCAACCCTAAGTGCAACCCTATCCCTAAGTGCAACCCTAAGTGCAACCCTATCCCTAAGTGCAACCCTAAGTGCAACCCTATCCCTAAGTGCAACCCTAAGTGCAACCCTAAGTGCAACCCTATCGCTAAGTGCAACCCTAAGTCCAACCCTATCCCTAAGTGCAACCTGAGTGCAACCCTAAGTGCAACCCTATCCCTAAGTGCAACCCTAAGTGCAACCCTATCCCTAAGTGCAAACCCTAAGTGCAACCCTATCCCTAAGTGCAACCCTAAGTGCAACCCTATCCTAAGTGCAACCCTATCCTTAAGTGCAACCCTATCCCTAAGTGCAACCCTATCCCTAAGTGCAACCCTATCCCTAAGTGCAACCCTATCCCTAAGTGCAACCCTGAGTGCAACCCTGAGTGCAACCCTAAGTGCAACCCTGAGTGCAACCCTAAGTGCAACCCTATCCCTAAGTGCAACCGTAAGTGCAACCCTATCCCTAAGTGCAACCCTAAGTGCAACCCTATCTCTAAGTGCAACCCTAAGTGCAACCCTATCCTAAGTGCAACCCTATCCCTAAGTGCAACCCTAAGTGCAACCCTATCCCTAAGTGCAACCCTATCCATAAGTGCAACCCTAAGTGCAACCCTATCCCTAAGTGCAACCCTATCCCTAAGTGCAACCCTATCCCTAAGTGCAACCCTAAGTGCAACCCTATCCCTAAGTGCAACCCTATCCCTAAGTGCAACCTGAGTGCAACCCTAAGTGCAACCCTATCCCTAAGTGCAACCCTAAGTGCAACCCTATCCCTAAGTGCAACCTTAAGTGCAACCCTATCCCTTAGTGCAACCTTTAGTGCAACCCTAAGTGCAACCCTAAGTGCAACCCTATCCCTAAGTGCAACCCTAAGTGCAACCCTATCCCTAAGTGCAACCCTATCCCTAAGTGCAACCCTAAGTGCAACCCTATCCCTAAATGCAACCCTAAGTGCAACCCTATCCCTAAGTGCAACCCTAAGTGCAACCCTAAGTGCAACCCTATCCCTAAGTGCAACCCTAAGTGCAACCCCTATCCCCTAAGTGCAACCCTAAGTGCAACCCTAAGTGCAACCCTAAGTGCAACCCTATCCCTAAGTGCAACCCTATCCCTAAGTGCAACCCTATCCCTGAGTGCAACCCTATCCCTAAGTGCAACCCTATCCCTAAGTGCAACCCTATCCCTAAGTGCAACCCTAAGTGCAACCCTAAGTGCAACCCTAAGTGCAACCCTAAGTGCAACCCTATCCCTAAGTGCAACCCTATCCCTAAGTGCAACCCTATCCATAAGTGCAACCCTAAGTGCAACCCTATCCCTAAGTGCAACCCTATCCCTAAGTGCAACCCTATCCCTAAGTGCAACCCTATCCCCAAGTGCAACCCTAAGTGCAACCCTATCCCTAAGTGCAACCCTATCCCTAAGTGCAACCCTGAGTGCAACCCTAAGTGCAACCCTATCCCTAAGTGCAACCCTAAGTGCAACCCTATCCCTAAGTGCAACCCTAAGTGCAACCCTATCCCTTAGTGCAACCTTTAGTGCAACCCTAAGTGCAACCCTAAGTGCAACCCTATCCCTAAGTGCAACCCTAAGTGCAACCCTATCCCTAAGTGCAACCCTATCCCTAAGTGCAACCCTATCCCTAAGTGCAACCCTAAGTGCAACCGTAAGTGCAACCCTAAGTGCAACCCTATCCCTAAGTGCAACCCTATCCCTAAGTGCAACCCTAAGTGCAACCCTAAGTGCAACCCTATCCCTAAGTGCAAACCCTATCCCCTAAGTGCAACCCTATCCCTAAGTGCAACCCTATCCATAAGTGCAACCCTAAGTGCAACCCTATCCCTAAGTGCAACCCTATCCCTAAGTGCAACCCTATCCCTAAGTGCAACCCTAAGTGCAACCCTATCCCTAAGTGCAACCCTAAGTGCAACCCTATCCCTTAGTGCAACCTTTAGTGCAACCCTAAGTGCAACCCTAAGTGCAACCCTATCCCTATCCTAAGTGCAACCCTAAGTGCAAACCTATCCCTAAGTGCAACCCTATCCCTAAGTGCAACCCTAAGTGCAACCGTAAGTGCAACCCTAAGTGCAACCCTATCCCTAAGTGCAACCCTATCCCTAAGTGCAACCCTAAGTGCAACCCTATCCCTAAGTGCAACCCTAAGTGCAACCCTATCCCTAAGTGCAACCCTAAGTGCAACCCTATCCCTAAGTGCAACCCTAAGTGCAACCCTAAGTGCAACCCTATCGCTAAGTGCAACCCTAAGTCCAACCCTATCCCTAAGTGCAACCCTGAGTGCAACCCTAAGTGCAACCCTATCCCTAAGTGCAACCCTAAGTGCAACCCTATCCCTAAGTTGCAAACCCTAAGTGCAACCCTATCCCTAAGTGCAACCCTAAGTGCAACCCTATCCCTAAGTGCAACCCTATCCCTAAGTGCAACCCTGAGTGCAACCCTGAGTGCAACCCTAAGTGCAACCCTAAGTGCAACCCTAAGTGCAACCCTATCCCTAAGTGCAACCCTAAGTGCAACCCTATCCCTAAGTGCAACCCTAAGTGCAACCCTATCCCTAAGTGCAACCCTATCCCTAAGTGCAACCCTATCCCTAAGTGCAACCCTGAGTGCAACCCTAAGTGCAACCCTATCCCTAAGTGCAACCCTAAGTGCAACCCCTATCCCTAAGTGCAACCCTAAGTGCAACCCTATCCCTAAGTGCAACCCTAAGTGCAACCCTAAGTGCAACCCTAAGTGCAACCCTATCCCTAAGTGCAACCCTAAGTGGAACCCCCTATCCCCTAAGTGCAACCTATCCTAAGTGCAACCCTATCCCTAAGTGCAACCTATCCCTGAGTGCTACCCTGAGTGCAACCCTAAGTGCAACCCTATCCCTAAATGCAACCCTAAGTGCAACCCTAAGTGCAACCCTAAGTGCAACCCTATCCCTAAGTGCAACCCTATCCCTGAGTGCAACCCTGAGTGCAACCCTAAGTGCAACCCTATCCCTAAGTGCAACCCTAAGTGCAACCCTATCCCTAAGTGAAACCCTAAGTACAACCCTGAGTGCAACCCTAAGTGCAACCCTAAGTGCAACCCTATCCCTAAGTGCAACCCTAAGTGCAACCCTATCCCTAAGTGCAACCCATAAGTGCAACCCTAAGTGCAACCCTATCCCTAAGTGCAACCCTATCCCTGAGTGCAACCCTATCTCTAAGTGCAACCCTAAGTGCAACCCTATCCCTAAGTGCAACCCTATCCCTAAGTGCAACCGAGTGCAACCCTAAGTGCAACCCTATCCCTAAGTGCAACCCTAAGTGCAAACCCTATCCCTAAATGCAACCCTAAGTGCAACCCTTTCCCTAAGTGCAACCCTAAGTGCAACCCTAAGTGCAACCCTATCCCTAAGTGCAACCCTAAGTGGAACCCTATCCCTAAGTGCAGCCCTATCCCTAAGTGCAACCCTATCCATAAGTGCAACCCTATCCCTAAGTGCAACCCTATCCCTAAGTGCAACCCTAAGTGCAACCCTATCCCTAAGTGCAACCCTAAGTGCAACCTCTAAGTGCAACCCTAAGTGCAACCCTATCCTTAAGTGCAACCCTAAGTGCAACCCTATCCCTAAGTGCAACCCTATCCCTAAGTGCAACCCTATCCCTAAGTGCAACCCTATCCCTGAGTGCAACCGAGTGCAACCCTAAGTGCAACCCTATCCCTAAGTGCAACCCTAAGTGCAACCTATCCCTAAGTGCAACCCTAAGTGCAACCCTATCCCTAAGTGCAACCCTGAGTGCAACCGTAAGTGCAACCCTAAGTGCAACCCTATCCCTAAGTGCAACCCTATCCCGAAGTGCAACCCTATCCTAAGTGCAACCCTAAGTGCAACCCTATCCCTAAGTGCAACCCTAAGTGCAACCCTATCCCTAAGTGCAACCCTGAGTGCAACCGTAAGTGCAACCCTAAGTGCAACCCTATCCCTAAGTGCAACCCTATCCCGAAGTGCAACCCTATCCCTAAGTACAACCCTGAGTGCAACCCTATCCCTAAGTGCAACCCTATCCCTAAGTGCAACCCTATCCCTAAGTGCAACCCTAAGTGCAACCCTATCCCTAAGTGCAACCCTAAGTGCAACCCTATCCCTAAGTGCAACCCTAAGTGCAACCCTATCCCTAAGTGCAACCCTGAGTGCAACCGTAAGTGCAACCCTATCCCTAAGTGCAACCCTATCCCTAAGTGCAACCCTATCCCTAAGTGCAACCCTATTCCTAAGTGCAACCCTGAGTGCAACCCTATCCCTAAGTGCAACCCTAAGTGGAACCCTATCCCTAAGTGCAACCCTATCCCTAAGTGCAACCCTATCCATAAGTGCAACCCTATCCCTGAGTGCAACCCTGAGTGCAACCCTAAGGTCAACCCTATCCCTAAGTGCAACCCTAAGTGCAACCCTATCCCTAAGTGCAACCCTATCCCTAAGTGCAACCCTATCCCTAAGTGCAACCCTATCCCTAAGTGCAACCCTATCCCTAAGTGCAACCCTATCCCTGAGTGCTACCCTGAGTGCAACCCTAAGTGCAACCCTATCCCTAAGTGCAACCCTAAGTGCAACCTAAGTGCAACCCTATCCCTAAGTGCAACCCTATCCCTAAGTGCAACCCTATCCCTGAGTGCAACCCTGAGTGCAACCCTAAGTGCAACCCTATCCCTAAGTGCAACCCTAAGTGCAACCCTATCCCTAAGTGAAACCCTAAGTGCAACCCTGAGTGCAACCCTAAGTGCAACCCTAAGTGCAACCCTATCCCTAAGTGCAACCCTAAGTGCAACCCTATCCCTAAGTGCAACCCTATCCCTAAGTGCAACCCTATCCCTAAGTGCAACCCTATCCCTAAGTGCAACCCTAAGTGCAACCCTATCTCTAAGTGCAACCCTATCCATAAGTGCAACCCTAAGTGCAACCCTATCCCTAAGTGCAACCCTATCCCTAAGTGCAACCCTATCCCTAAGTGCAACCCTATCCCTAAGTGCAACCCTAAGTGCAACCCTATCCCTAAGTGCAACCCTATCCCTAAGTGCAACCCTGAGTGCAACCCTAAGTGCAACCCTATCCCTAAGTGCAACCCCTAAGTGCAACCCTATCCCTAAGTGCAACCCTAAGTGCAACCCTATCCCTTAGTGCAACCTTTAGTGCAACCCTAAGTGCAACCCTATCCCTAAGTGCAACCCTAAGTGCAACCCTATCCCTAAGTGCAACCCTAAGTGCAACCCTATCTCTAAGTGCAACCCTAAGTCCAACCCTATCCCTAAGTGCAACCCTGAGTGCAACCCTAAGTGCAACCCTATCCCTAAGTGCAACCCTAAGTGCAACCCTATCCCTAAGTGCAACCCTAAGTGCAAACCCTATCCCTAAGTGCAACCCTAAGTGCAACCCTATCCCTAAGTGCAACCCTAAGTGCAACCCTATCCCTAAGTGCAACCCTATCCCTAAGTGCAACCCTAAGTGCAACCCTATCCCTAAGTGCAACCCTAAGTGCAACCCTATCCCTAAGTGCAACCCTAAGTGCAACCCTAAGTGCAACCCTAAGTGCAACCCTATCCCTAAGTGCAACCCTATCCTAAGTGCAACCCTGAGTGCAACCCTGAGTGCAACCCTAAGTGCAACCCTAAGTGCAACCCTAAGTGCAACCCTATCCCTAAGTGCAACCCTAAGTGCAACCCTATCCTAAGTGCAACCCTAAGTGCAACCGTAAGTGCAACCCTAAGTGCAACCGTAAGTGCAACCCTATCCCTAAGTGCAACCCTATCCCTAAGTGCAAACCCTATCCCTAAGTGCAACCCTAAGTGCAACCCTATCTCTAAGTGCAACCCTAAGTGCAACCCTATCCCTAAGTGCAACCCTATCCCTAAGTGCAACCCTATCCCTAAGTGCAACCCTGAGTGCAACCCTAAGTGCAACCCTATCCCTAAGTGCAACCCTAAGTGCAACCCTATCCCTAAGTGCAACCTAAGTGCAACCCTATCCCTAAGTGCAACCCTAAGTGCAACCCTAAGTGCAACCCTAAGTGCAACCCTATCCCTAAGTGCAACCCTAAGTGGAACCCTATCCCTAAGTGCAACCCTATCCCTAAGTGCAAACCCTATCCCTAAGTGCAACCCTATCCCTGAGTGCTACCCTGAGTGCAACCCTAAGTGCAACCCTATCCCTAAATGCAACCCTAAGTGCAACCCTAAGTGCAACCCTAAGTGCAACCCTATCCCTAAGTGCAACCCTATCCCTAAGTGCAACCCTATCCCTGAGTGCAACCCTGAGTGCAACCCTAAGTGCAACCCTATCCCTAAGTGCAACCCTAAGTGCAACCCTATCCCTAAGTGAAACCCTAAGTACAACCCTGAGTGCAACCCTAAGTGCAACCCTAAGTGCAACCCTATCCCTAAGTGCAACCCTAAGTGCAACCCTATCCCTAAGTGCAACCATAAGTGCAACCCCTAAGTGCAACCCTATCCCTAAGTGCAACCCTATCCCTGAGTGCAACCCTATCTCTAAGTGCAACCCTAAGTGCAACCCTATCCCTAAGTGCAACCCTATCCCTAAGTGCAACCGAGTGCAATCCTAAGTGCAACCCTATCCCTAAGTGCAACCCTAAGTGCAACCCTATCCCTAAATGCAACCCTAAGTGCAACCCTTTCCTAAGTGCAACCCTAAGTGCAACCCTAAGTGCAACCCTATCCCTAAGTGCAACCCTAGTGGAACCCTATCCCTAAGTGCAACCCTATCCCTAAGTGCAACCCTATCCATAAGTGCAACCCTATCCCTGAGTGCAACCCTGAGTGCAACCCTAAGTGCAACCCTATCCCTAAGTGCAACCCTAAGTGCAACCCTATCCCTAAGTGCAACCCTAAGTGCAACTCTAAGTGCAACCCCTAAGTGCAACCCCTATCCTTAAGTGCAACCCTAAGTGCAACCCTATCCCTAAGTGCAACCCTATCCTAAGTGCAACCCTATCCCTAAGTGCAACCCTATCCCTGAGTCGCAACCGAGTGCAACCCTAAGTGCAACCCTATCCCTAAGTGCAACCCTAAGTGCAACCCTATCCCTAAGTGCAACCCTGAGTGCAACCGTAAGTGCAACCCTAAGTGCAACCCTATCCCTAAGTGCAACCCTATCCCGAAGTGCAACCCTATCCCTAAGTGCAACCCTAAGTGCAACCCTAGTCCCTAAGTGCAACCCTAAGTGCAACCCTATCCCTAAGTGCAACCCTGAGTGCAACCGTAAGTGCAACCCTAAGTGCAACCCTATCCCTAAGTGCAACCCTATCCCTGAGTGCAACCCTATCTCTAAGTGCAACCCTAAGTGCAACCCTATCCCTAAGTGCAACCCTATCCCTAAGTGCAACCCTGAGTGCAACCCTAAGTGCAACCCTATCCCTAAGTGCAACCCTATCCCTAAATGCAACCCTAAGTGCAACCCTATCCCTAAGTGCAACCCTAAGTGCAACCCTAAGTGCAACCCTATCCCTAAGTGCAACCCTAAGTGCAACCCTATCCCTAAGTGCAACCCTAAGTGCAACCCTAAGTGCAACCCTAAGTGCAACCCTAAGTGCAACCCTATCCCTAAGTGCAACCCTATCCCTAAGTGCAACCCTATCCCTGAGTGCAACCCTATCCCTAAGTGCAACCCTATCCCTAAGTGCAACCCTATCCCTAAGTGCAATCCTAAGTGCAACCCTAAGTGCAACCCTAAGTGCAACCCCTATCCCTAAGTGCAACCCTATCCCTAAGTGCAACCCTATCCCTAAGTGCAACCCTATCCCTAAGTGCAACCCTAAGTGCAACCCTATCCCTAAGTGCAACCCTATCCATAAGTGCAACCCTAAGTGCAACCCTATCCCTAAGTGCAACCCTATCCCTAAGTGCAACCCTATCCCTAAGTGCAACCCTATCCCTAAGTGCAACCCTAAGTGCAACCCTATCCCTAAGTGCAACCCTATCCCTAAGTGCAAACCCTGAGTGCAACCCTAAGTGCAACCCTATCCCTAAGTGCAACCCTAAGTGCAACCCTATCCCTTAGTGCAACCTTTAGTGCAACCCTAAGTGCAACCCTAAGTGCAACCCTATCCCTAAGTGCAACCCTAAGTGCAACCCTATCCCTAAGTGCAACCCTATCCCCTAAGTGCAACCCTATCCCTAAGTGCAACCCTAAGTGCAACCGTAAGTGCAACCCTAAGTGCAACCCTATCCCTAAGTGCAACCCTATCCCTAAGTGCAACCCTAAGTGCAACCCTAAGTGCAACCCTATCCCTAAGTGCAACCGTATCCCTAAGTGCAACCCTATCCCCTAAGTGCAACCCTAAGTGCAACCCTATCCCTAAGTGCAACCCTATCCATAAGTGCAACCCTAAGTGCAACCCTATCCCTAAGTGCAACCCTATCCCTAAGTGCAACCCTATCCCTAAGTGCAACCCTATCCCTAAGTGCAACCCTAAGTGCAACCCTATCCCTAAGTGCAACCCTATCCCTAAGTGCAACCCTGAGTGCAACCCTAAGTGCAAACCCTATCCCTAAGTGCAACCCTAAGTGCAACCCTATCCCTAAGTGCAACCCTAAGTGCAACCCTATCCCTTAGTGCAACCTTTAGTGCAACCCTAAGTGCAACCCTAAGTGCAACCCTATCCCTAAGTGCAACCCTAAGTGCAACCCTATCCCTAAGTGCAACCCTATCCCTAAGTGCAACCCTAAGTGCAACCGTAAGTGCAACCCTAAGTGCAACCCTATCCCTAAGTGCAACCCTATCCCTAAGTGCAACCCTAAGTGCAACCCTATCCCTAAGTGCAACCCTAAGTGCAACCCTATCCCTAAGTGCAACCCTAAGTGCAACCCTATCCCTAAGTGCAACCCTAAGTGCAACCCTAAGTGCAACCCTATCTCTAAGTGCAACCCTAAGTCCAACCCTATCCCTAAGTGCAACCCTGAGTGCAACCCTAAGTGTAACCCTATCCCTAAGTGCAACCCTAAATGCAACCCTATCCCTAAGTGCAACCCTAAGTGCAACCCTATCCCTAAGTGCAACCCTAAGTGCAACCCTATCCCTAAGTGCAACCCTATCCTTAAGTGCAACCCTATCCCTAAGTGCAACCCTATCCCTAAGTGCAACCCTATCCCTAAGTGCAACCCTATCCCTAAGTGCAACCCTGAGTGCAACCCTGAGTGCAACCCTAAGTGCAACCCTAAGTGCAACCCTATCCCTAAGTGCAACCCTAAGTGCAACCCTATCCCTAAGTGCAACCCTAAGTGCAACCGTAAGTGCAACCCTAAGTGCAACCGTAAGTGCAACCCTATCCCTAAGTGCAACCCTAAGTGCAACCCTATCTCTAAGTGCAACCCTAAGTGCAACCCTATCCCTAAGTGCAACCCTATCCCTAAGTGCAACCCTATCCTAAGTGCAACCCTGAGTGCAACCCTAAGTGCAACCCTATCCCTAAGTGCAACCCTAAGTGCAACCCTATCCCTAAGTGCAACCCTAAGTGCAACCCTATCCCTAAGTGCAACCCTAAGTGCAACCCTAAGTGCAACCCTAAGTGCAACCCTATCCCTAAGTGCAACCCTAAGTGGAACCCTATCCCTAAGTGCAACCCTATCCCTAAGTGCAACCCTATCCCTAAGTGCAACCCTATCCCTGAGTGCTACCCTGAGTGCAACCCTAAGTGCAACCCTATCCCTAAATGCAACCCTAAGTGCAACCCTAAGTGCAACCCTAAGTGCAACCCTATCCCTAAGTGCAACCCTATCCCTAAGTGCAACCCTATCCCTAAGTGCAAACCCTATCCCTGAGTGCAACCCTGAGTGCAACCCTAAGTGCAACCCTAAGTGCAACCCTAAGTGCAACCCTATCCCTAAGTGCAACCCTATCCCTAAGTGCAACCCTATCCCTAAGTGCAACCCTATCCCTAAGTGCAACCCTAAGTGCAACCCTATCCCTAAGTGCAACCCTATCCATAAGTGCAACCCTAAGTGCAACCCTATCCCTAAGTGCAACCCTATCCCTAAGTGCAACCCTATCCCTAAGTGCAACCCTATCCCTAAGTGCAACCCTAAGTGCACCCCTATCCCTAAGTGCAACCCTATGCCTAAGTGCAACCCTGAGTGCAACCCTAAGTGCAACCCTATCCCTAAGTGCAACCCTAAGTGCAACCCTATCCCTAAGTGCAACCCTAAGTGCAACCCTATCCCTTAGTGCAACCTTTAGTGCAACCCTAAGTGCAACCCTAAGTGCAACCCTATCCCTAAGTGCAACCCTAAGTGCAACCCTATCCCTAAGTGCAACCCTATCCCTAAGTGCAACCCTATCCCTAAGTGCAACCGTAAGTGCAACCCTAAGTGCAACCCTATCCCTAAGTGCAACCCTATCCCTAAGTGCAACCCTAAGTGCAACCCTAAGTGCAACCCTAAGTGCAACCCTATCCCTAAGTAACATAGTAACATAGTAACATAGTAACATAGTTAGTAAGGCCGAAAAAAGACATTTGTCCATCCAGTTCAGCCTATATTCCATCATAATAAATACCCAGATCTACGTCCTTCTACAGAACCTAATAATTGTATGATACAATATTGTTCTGCTCCAGGAAGGACATCCAGGCCTCTCTTGAACCCCTCGACTGAGTTCGCCATCACCACCTCCTCAGGCAAGCAATTCCAGATTCTCACTGCCCTAACAGTAAAGAATCCTCTTCTATGTTGGTGGAAAAACCTTCTCTCCTCCAGACGCAAAGAATGCCCCCTTGTGCCCGTCACCTTCCTTGGTATAAACAGATCCTCAGCGAGATATTTGTATTGTCCCCTTATATAGTTATACATGGTTATTAGATCGCCCCTCAGTCGTCTTTTTTCTAGACTAAATAATCCTAATTTCGCTAATCTATCTGGTATTGTAGTTCTCCCATCCCCTTTATTAATTTTGTTGCCCTCCTTTGTACTCTCTCTAGTTCCATTATATCCTTCCTGAGCACCGGTGCCCAAAACTGGACACAGTACTCCATGTGCGGTCTAACTAGGGATTTGTACAGAGGCAGTATAATGCTCTCATCATGTGTATCCAGACCTCTTTTAATGCACCCCATGATCCTGTTTGCCTTGGCAGCTGCTGCCTGGCACTGGCTGCTCCAGGTAAGTTTATCATTAACTAGGATCCCCAAGTCCTTCTCCCTGTCAGATTTACCCAGTGGTTTCCCGTTCAGTGTGTAATGGTGATATTGATTCCCTCTTCCCATGTGTATAACCTTACATTTATCATTGTTAAACCTCATCTGCCACCTTTCAGCCCAAGTTTCCAACTTATCCAGATCCATCTGTAGCAGAATACTATCTTCTCTTGTATTAACTGCTTTACATAGTTTTGTATCATCTGCAAATATCGATATTTTACTGTGTAAACCTTCTACCAGATAATTAATGAATATGTTGAAGAGAACAGGTCCCAATACTGACCCCTGCGGTACCCCACTGGTCACAGCGACCCAGTTAGAGACTATACCATTTATAACCACCCTCTGCTTTCTATCACTAAGCCAGTTACTAACCCATTTACACACATTTTCCCCCAGACCAAGCATTCTCATTTTGTGTACCAACCTCTTGTGCGGCACGGTATCAAACGCTTTGGAAAAATCGAGATATACCACGTCCAATGACTCACCGTGGTCCAGCCTGTAGCTTACCTCTTCATAAAAACTGATTAGATTGGTTTGACAGGAGCGATTTCTCATAAACCCATGCTGATATGGAGTTAAACAGTTATTCTCATTGAGATAATCCAGAATAACATCCCTCAGAAACCCTTCAAATATTTTACCAACAATAGAGGTTAGACTTACTGGCCTATAATTTCCAGGTTCACTTTTAGAGCCCTTTTTGAATATTGGCACCACATTTGCTATGCGCCAGTCCTGCGGAACAGACCCTGTCGCTATAGAGTCACTAAAAATAAGAAATAATGGTTTATCTATTACATTACTTAGTTCTCTTAGTACTCGTGGGTGTATGCCATCCGGACCCGGAGATTTATCTATTTTAATCTTATTTAGCCGGTTTCGCACCTCTTCTTGGGTTAGATTGGTGACCCCTTAATATAGGGTTTTCATTGTTTCTTGGGATTTCACCTAGCATTTCATTTTCCACCGTGAATACCGTGGAGAAGAAGGTGTTTAATATGTTAGCTTTTTCCTCGTCATCTACAACCATTCTTTCCTCACTATTTTTTTAAGGGGCCTACATTTTCAGTTTTTATTCTTTTACTATTGATATAGTTGAAGAACAGTTTGGGATTAGTTTTACTCTCCTTAGCAATGTGCTTCTCTGTTTCCTTTTTGGCAGCTTTAATTAGTTTTTTAGATAAAGTATTTTTCTCCCTATAGTTTTTTAGAGCTTCAATGGTGCCATCCTGCTTTAGTAGTGCAAATGCTTTCTTTTTACTGTTAATTGCCTGTCTTACTTCTTTGTTTAGCCACATTGGGTTTTTCCTATTTCTAGTCCTTTTATTCCCACAAGGTATAAACCGCTTACACTGCCTATTTAGGATGTTCTTAAACATTTCCCATTTATTATCTGTATTCTCATTTCTGAGGATATTGTCCCAGTCTACCAGATTAAGGGCATCTCTAAGCTGTTCAAACTTTGCCTTCCTAAAGTTCAATGTTTTTGTGACTCCCTGACAAGTCCCCCTAGTGAAAGACAGGTGAAACTGCACAATATTGTGGTCGCTATTTCCTAAATGCCCAACCACCTGCAGATTTGTTATTCTGTCAGGTCTATTAGATAGTATTAGGTCTAAAAGTGCTGCTCCTCTGGTTGGATTCTGCACCAATTGTGAAAGATAATTTTTCTTAGTTATTAGCAGAAACCTGTTGCCTTTATGGGTTTCACAGGTTTCTGTTTCCCAGTTAATATCCGGGTAGTTAAAGTCCCCCATAACCAGGACCTCATTATGGGTTGCAGCTTCATCTATCTGCTTTAGAAGTAGACTTTCCATGCTTTCTGTTATATTTGGGGGTTTGTAACAGACCCCAATGAGAATTTTGTTACCATTTTTCCCTCCATGAATTTCAACCCATATGGACTCGACATCCTCATTCCCTTCGCTAATATCCTCCCTTAAAGTGGACTTTAGACAAGACTTTACATAGAGACAAACCCCTCCTCCTCTCCGATTTTTACGATCCTTTCTAAACAGACTGTAACCCTGTAAGTTAACTGCCCAGTCATAGCTTTCATCTAACCATGTCTCGGTTATTCCCACTATGTCAAAGTTACCTGTAGATATTTCTGCTTCTAGTTCTTCCATCTTGTTTGTCAGGCTTCTGGCGTTTGCGAGCATGCAGTTTAGAGGATTTTGTTTTGTTCCAATCTCCTCACTGTGGATTGTTTTAGAAATGTTCTTACCTCCCTTCTGAGTATGTTTTCCTGGGTCGTCTTTGTTCGAGTCTAATGCTTTTCTTCCCGTCCCCTAAGTGCAACCCTAAGTGCAACCCTATCCCTAAGTGCAACCCTATCCCTAAGTGCAACCCTATCCCTAAGTGCAACCCTAGGTGCAACCCTATCCCTAAGTGCAACCCTATCCATAAGTGCAACCCTAAGTGCAACCCTATCCCTAAGTGCAACCCTATCCCTAAGTGCAACCCTATCCCTAAGTGCAACCCTATCCCTAAGTGCAACCCTAAGTGCAACCCTATCCCTAAGTGCAACCCTATCCCTAAGTGCAACCCTGAGTGCAACCCTAAGTGCAACCCTATCCCTAAGTGCAACCCTAAGTGCAACCCTATCCCTAAGTGCAACCCTAAGTGCAACCCTATCCCTTAGTGCAACCTTTAGTGCAACCCTAAGTGCAACCCTAAGTGCAACCCTATCCCTAAGTGCAACCCTAAGTGCAACCCTATCCCTAAGTGCAACCCTATCCCTAAGTGCAACCCTATCCCTAAGTGCAACCCTAAGTGCAACCGTAAGTGCAACCCTAAGTGCAACCCTATCCCTAAGTGCAACCCTATCCCTAAGTGCAACCCTAAGTGCAACCCTATCCCTAAGTGCAACCCTAAGTGCAACCCCATCCCTAAGTGCAACCCTAAGTGCAACCCTATCCCTAA
This sequence comes from Ranitomeya imitator, assembly GCF_032444005.1. Classification (NCBI taxonomy): domain Eukaryota; kingdom Metazoa; phylum Chordata; class Amphibia; order Anura; family Dendrobatidae; genus Ranitomeya; species Ranitomeya imitator. The sequence continues at coordinate 48,652 of NW_027194053.1, forward strand.
GTGCAACCCTAAGTGCAACCCTATCCCTAAGTGCAACCCTATCCCTAAGTGCAACCCTATCCCTAAGTGCAACCCTATCCCTAAGTGCAACCCTATCCCTAAGTGCAACCCTATCCCTAAGTGCAACCCTGAGTGCAACCCTAAGTGCAACCCTAAGTGCAACCCTAAGTGCAACCCTATCCCTAAGTGCAACCCTAAGTGCAACCCTATCCCTAAGTGCAACCCTAAGTGCAACCGTAAGTGCAACCCTAAGTGCAACCCTAAGTGCAACCCTATCCCTAAGTGCAACCCTATCCCTAAGTGCAACCCTATCCCTAAGTGCAACCCTAAGTGCAACCCTATCTCTAAGTGCAACCCTAAGTGCAGCCCTATCCCTAAGTGCAACCCTATCCCTAAGTGCAACCCTATCCCTAAGTGCAACCCTGAGTGCAACCCTAAGTGCAACCCTATCCCTAAGTGCAACCCTAAGTGCAACCCTATCCCTAAGTGCAACCCTAAGTGCAACCCTATCCCTAAGTGCAACCCTAAGTGCAACCCTAAGT
>NW_027194054.1:0-56575 GCF_032444005.1 Ranitomeya imitator
AGGAGATACCTGAAAACATATCACACTTTTCATCATAGTGCTTTTACCAATGCATAAAATGCATGGAGAAGTCATTTCGAATGACTGGTCCTCAGTGTTGTGAGAACGATGACTGGTTAAAATTTTTGGTGGTTTCTTGTTCAGTCCATAGGCCTACATCATGTGGCAAACCGGTGAGCATGTGGCTCTATTAGTATAGGAGATACCTGAAAACATATCACACTTTTCATCATAGTGCTTTTACCAATGCATAAAATGCATGGAGAAGTCATTTCGAATGACTGGTCCTCAGTGTTGTGAGAACGATGACTGGTTAAAATTTTTGGTGGTTTCTTGTTCAGTCCATAGGCCTACATCATGTGGCAAACCGGTGAGCATGTGGCTCTATTAGTATAGGAGATACCTGAAAACATATCACACTTTTCATCATAGTGCTTTTACCAATGCATAAAATGCATGGAGAAGTCATTTCGAATGACTGGTCCTCAGTGTTGTGAGAACGATGACTGGTTAAAATTTTTGGTGGTTTCTTGTTCAGTCCATAGGCCTACATCATGTGGCAAACCGGTGAGCATGTGGCTCTATTAGTATAGGAGATACCTGAAAACATATCACACTTTTCATCATAGTGCTTTTACCAATGCATAAAATGCATGGAGAAGTCATTTCGAATGACTGGTCCTCAGTGTTGTGAGAACGATGACTGGTTAAAATTTTTGGTGGTTTCTTGTTCAGTCCATAGGCCTACATCATGTGGCAAACCGGTGAGCATGTGGCTCTATTAGTATAGGAGATACCTGAAAACATATCACACTTTTCATCATAGTGCTTTTACCAATGCATAAAATGCATGGAGAAGTCATTTCGAATGACTGGTCCTCAGTGTTGTGAGAACGATGACTGGTTAAAATTTTTGGTGGTTTCTTGTTCAGTCCATAGGCCTACATCATGTGGCAAACCGGTGAGCATGTGGCTCTATTAGTATAGGAGATACCTGAAAACATATCACACTTTTCATCATAGTGCTTTTACCAATGCATAAAATGCATGGAGAAGTCATTTCGAATGACTGGTCCTCAGTGTTGTGAGAACGATGACTGGTTAAAATTTTTGGTGGTTTCTTGTTCAGTCCATAGGCCTACATCATGTGGCAAACCGGTGAGCATGTGGCTCTATTAGTATAGGAGATACCTGAAAACATATCACACTTTTCATCATAGTGCTTTTACCAATGCATAAAATGCATGGAGAAGTCATTTCGAATGACTGGTCCTCAGTGTTGTGAGAACGATGACTGGTTAAAATTTTTGGTGGTTTCTTGTTCAGTCCATAGGCCTACATCATGTGGCAAACCGGTGAGCATGTGGCTCTATTAGTATAGGAGATACCTGAAAACATATCACACTTTTCATCATAGTGCTTTTACCAATGCATAAAATGCATGGAGAAGTCATTTCGAATGACTGGTCCTCAGTGTTGTGAGAACGATGACTGGTTAAAATTTTTGGTGGTTTCTTGTTCAGTCCATAGGCCTACATCATGTGGCAAACCGGTGAGCATGTGGCTCTATTAGTATAGGAGATACCTGAAAACATATCACACTTTTCATCATAGTGCTTTTACCAATGCATAAAATGCATGGAGAAGTCATTTCGAATGACTGGTCCTCAGTGTTGTGAGAACGATGACTGGTTAAAATTTTTGGTGGTTTCTTGTTCAGTCCATAGGCCTACATCATGTGGCAAACCGGTGAGCATGTGGCTCTATTAGTATAGGAGATACCTGAAAACATATCACACTTTTCATCATAGTGCTTTTACCAATGCATAAAATGCATGGAGAAGTCATTTCGAATGACTGGTCCTCAGTGTTGTGAGAACGATGACTGGTTAAAATTTTTGGTGGTTTCTTGTTCAGTCCATAGGCCTACATCATGTGGCAAACCGGTGAGCATGTGGCTCTATTAGTATAGGAGATACCTGAAAACATATCACACTTTTCATCATAGTGCTTTTACCAATGCATAAAATGCATGGAGAAGTCATTTCGAATGACTGGTCCTCAGTGTTGTGAGAACGATGACTGGTTAAAATTTTTGGTGGTTTCTTGTTCAGTCCATAGGCCTACATCATGTGGCAAACCGGTGAGCATGTGGCTCTATTAGTATAGGAGATACCTGAAAACATATCACACTTTTCATCATAGTGCTTTTACCAATGCATAAAATGCATGGAGAAGTCATTTCGAATGACTGGTCCTCAGTGTTGTGAGAACGATGACTGGTTAAAATTTTTGGTGGTTTCTTGTTCAGTCCATAGGCCTACATCATGTGGCAAACCGGTGAGCATGTGGCTCTATTAGTATAGGAGATACCTGAAAACATATCACACTTTTCATCATAGTGCTTTTACCAATGCATAAAATGCATGGAGAAGTCATTTCGAATGACTGGTCCTCAGTGTTGTGAGAACGATGACTGGTTAAAATTTTTGGTGGTTTCTTGTTCAGTCCATAGGCCTACATCATGTGGCAAACCGGTGAGCATGTGGCTCTATTAGTATAGGAGATACCTGAAAACATATCACACTTTTCATCATAGTGCTTTTACCAATGCATAAAATGCATGGAGAAGTCATTTCGAATGACTGGTCCTCAGTGTTGTGAGAACGATGACTGGTTAAAATTTTTGGTGGTTTCTTGTTCAGTCCATAGGCCTACATCATGTGGCAAACCGGTGAGCATGTGGCTCTATTAGTATAGGAGATACCTGAAAACATATCACACTTTTCATCATAGTGCTTTTACCAATGCATAAAATGCATGGAGAAGTCATTTCGAATGACTGGTCCTCAGTGTTGTGAGAACGATGACTGGTTAAAATTTTTGGTGGTTTCTTGTTCAGTCCATAGGCCTACATCATGTGGCAAACCGGTGAGCATGTGGCTCTATTAGTATAGGAGATACCTGAAAACATATCACACTTTTCATCATAGTGCTTTTACCAATGCATAAAATGCATGGAGAAGTCATTTCGAATGACTGGTCCTCAGTGTTGTGAGAACGATGACTGGTTAAAATTTTTGGTGGTTTCTTGTTCAGTCCATAGGCCTACATCATGTGGCAAACCGGTGAGCATGTGGCTCTATTAGTATAGGAGATACCTGAAAACATATCACACTTTTCATCATAGTGCTTTTACCAATGCATAAAATGCATGGAGAAGTCATTTCGAATGACTGGTCCTCAGTGTTGTGAGAACGATGACTGGTTAAAATTTTTGGTGGTTTCTTGTTCAGTCCATAGGCCTACATCATGTGGCAAACCGGTGAGCATGTGGCTCTATTAGTATAGGAGATACCTGAAAACATATCACACTTTTCATCATAGTGCTTTTACCAATGCATAAAATGCATGGAGAAGTCATTTCGAATGACTGGTCCTCAGTGTTGTGAGAACGATGACTGGTTAAAATTTTTGGTGGTTTCTTGTTCAGTCCATAGGCCTACATCATGTGGCAAACCGGTGAGCATGTGGCTCTATTAGTATAGGAGATACCTGAAAACATATCACACTTTTCATCATAGTGCTTTTACCAATGCATAAAATGCATGGAGAAGTCATTTCGAATGACTGGTCCTCAGTGTTGTGAGAACGATGACTGGTTAAAATTTTTGGTGGTTTCTTGTTCAGTCCATAGGCCTACATCATGTGGCAAACCGGTGAGCATGTGGCTCTATTAGTATAGGAGATACCTGAAAACATATCACACTTTTCATCATAGTGCTTTTACCAATGCATAAAATGCATGGAGAAGTCATTTCGAATGACTGGTCCTCAGTGTTGTGAGAACGATGACTGGTTAAAATTTTTGGTGGTTTCTTGTTCAGTCCATAGGCCTACATCATGTGGCAAACCGGTGAGCATGTGGCTCTATTAGTATAGGAGATACCTGAAAACATATCACACTTTTCATCATAGTGCTTTTACCAATGCATAAAATGCATGGAGAAGTCATTTCGAATGACTGGTCCTCAGTGTTGTGAGAACGATGACTGGTTAAAATTTTTGGTGGTTTCTTGTTCAGTCCATAGGCCTACATCATGTGGCAAACCGGTGAGCATGTGGCTCTATTAGTATAGGAGATACCTGAAAACATATCACACTTTTCATCATAGTGCTTTTACCAATGCATAAAATGCATGGAGAAGTCATTTCGAATGACTGGTCCTCAGTGTTGTGAGAACGATGACTGGTTAAAATTTTTGGTGGTTTCTTGTTCAGTCCATAGGCCTACATCATGTGGCAAACCGGTGAGCATGTGGCTCTATTAGTATAGGAGATACCTGAAAACATATCACACTTTTCATCATAGTGCTTTTACCAATGCATAAAATGCATGGAGAAGTCATTTCGAATGACTGGTCCTCAGTGTTGTGAGAACGATGACTGGTTAAAATTTTTGGTGGTTTCTTGTTCAGTCCATAGGCCTACATCATGTGGCAAACCGGTGAGCATGTGGCTCTATTAGTATAGGAGATACCTGAAAACATATCACACTTTTCATCATAGTGCTTTTACCAATGCATAAAATGCATGGAGAAGTCATTTCGAATGACTGGTCCTCAGTGTTGTGAGAACGATGACTGGTTAAAATTTTTGGTGGTTTCTTGTTCAGTCCATAGGCCTACATCATGTGGCAAACCGGTGAGCATGTGGCTCTATTAGTATAGGAGATACCTGAAAACATATCACACTTTTCATCATAGTGCTTTTACCAATGCATAAAATGCATGGAGAAGTCATTTCGAATGACTGGTCCTCAGTGTTGTGAGAACGATGACTGGTTAAAATTTTTGGTGGTTTCTTGTTCAGTCCATAGGCCTACATCATGTGGCAAACCGGTGAGCATGTGGCTCTATTAGTATAGGAGATACCTGAAAACATATCACACTTTTCATCATAGTGCTTTTACCAATGCATAAAATGCATGGAGAAGTCATTTCGAATGACTGGTCCTCAGTGTTGTGAGAACGATGACTGGTTAAAATTTTTGGTGGTTTCTTGTTCAGTCCATAGGCCTACATCATGTGGCAAACCGGTGAGCATGTGGCTCTATTAGTATAGGAGATACCTGAAAACATATCACACTTTTCATCATAGTGCTTTTACCAATGCATAAAATGCATGGAGAAGTCATTTCGAATGACTGGTCCTCAGTGTTGTGAGAACGATGACTGGTTAAAATTTTTGGTGGTTTCTTGTTCAGTCCATAGGCCTACATCATGTGGCAAACCGGTGAGCATGTGGCTCTATTAGTATAGGAGATACCTGAAAACATATCACACTTTTCATCATAGTGCTTTTACCAATGCATAAAATGCATGGAGAAGTCATTTCGAATGACTGGTCCTCAGTGTTGTGAGAACGATGACTGGTTAAAATTTTTGGTGGTTTCTTGTTCAGTCCATAGGCCTACATCATGTGGCAAACCGGTGAGCATGTGGCTCTATTAGTATAGGAGATACCTGAAAACATATCACACTTTTCATCATAGTGCTTTTACCAATGCATAAAATGCATGGAGAAGTCATTTCGAATGACTGGTCCTCAGTGTTGTGAGAACGATGACTGGTTAAAATTTTTGGTGGTTTCTTGTTCAGTCCATAGGCCTACATCATGTGGCAAACCGGTGAGCATGTGGCTCTATTAGTATAGGAGATACCTGAAAACATATCACACTTTTCATCATAGTGCTTTTACCAATGCATAAAATGCATGGAGAAGTCATTTCGAATGACTGGTCCTCAGTGTTGTGAGAACGATGACTGGTTAAAATTTTTGGTGGTTTCTTGTTCAGTCCATAGGCCTACATCATGTGGCAAACCGGTGAGCATGTGGCTCTATTAGTATAGGAGATACCTGAAAACATATCACACTTTTCATCATAGTGCTTTTACCAATGCATAAAATGCATGGAGAAGTCATTTCGAATGACTGGTCCTCAGTGTTGTGAGAACGATGACTGGTTAAAATTTTTGGTGGTTTCTTGTTCAGTCCATAGGCCTACATCATGTGGCAAACCGGTGAGCATGTGGCTCTATTAGTATAGGAGATACCTGAAAACATATCACACTTTTCATCATAGTGCTTTTACCAATGCATAAAATGCATGGAGAAGTCATTTCGAATGACTGGTCCTCAGTGTTGTGAGAACGATGACTGGTTAAAATTTTTGGTGGTTTCTTGTTCAGTCCATAGGCCTACATCATGTGGCAAACCGGTGAGCATGTGGCTCTATTAGTATAGGAGATACCTGAAAACATATCACACTTTTCATCATAGTGCTTTTACCAATGCATAAAATGCATGGAGAAGTCATTTCGAATGACTGGTCCTCAGTGTTGTGAGAACGATGACTGGTTAAAATTTTTGGTGGTTTCTTGTTCAGTCCATAGGCCTACATCATGTGGCAAACCGGTGAGCATGTGGCTCTATTAGTATAGGAGATACCTGAAAACATATCACACTTTTCATCATAGTGCTTTTACCAATGCATAAAATGCATGGAGAAGTCATTTCGAATGACTGGTCCTCAGTGTTGTGAGAACGATGACTGGTTAAAATTTTTGGTGGTTTCTTGTTCAGTCCATAGGCCTACATCATGTGGCAAACCGGTGAGCATGTGGCTCTATTAGTATAGGAGATACCTGAAAACATATCACACTTTTCATCATAGTGCTTTTACCAATGCATAAAATGCATGGAGAAGTCATTTCGAATGACTGGTCCTCAGTGTTGTGAGAACGATGACTGGTTAAAATTTTTGGTGGTTTCTTGTTCAGTCCATAGGCCTACATCATGTGGCAAACCGGTGAGCATGTGGCTCTATTAGTATAGGAGATACCTGAAAACATATCACACTTTTCATCATAGTGCTTTTACCAATGCATAAAATGCATGGAGAAGTCATTTCGAATGACTGGTCCTCAGTGTTGTGAGAACGATGACTGGTTAAAATTTTTGGTGGTTTCTTGTTCAGTCCATAGGCCTACATCATGTGGCAAACCGGTGAGCATGTGGCTCTATTAGTATAGGAGATACCTGAAAACATATCACACTTTTCATCATAGTGCTTTTACCAATGCATAAAATGCATGGAGAAGTCATTTCGAATGACTGGTCCTCAGTGTTGTGAGAACGATGACTGGTTAAAATTTTTGGTGGTTTCTTGTTCAGTCCATAGGCCTACATCATGTGGCAAACCGGTGAGCATGTGGCTCTATTAGTATAGGAGATACCTGAAAACATATCACACTTTTCATCATAGTGCTTTTACCAATGCATAAAATGCATGGAGAAGTCATTTCGAATGACTGGTCCTCAGTGTTGTGAGAACGATGACTGGTTAAAATTTTTGGTGGTTTCTTGTTCAGTCCATAGGCCTACATCATGTGGCAAACCGGTGAGCATGTGGCTCTATTAGTATAGGAGATACCTGAAAACATATCACACTTTTCATCATAGTGCTTTTACCAATGCATAAAATGCATGGAGAAGTCATTTCGAATGACTGGTCCTCAGTGTTGTGAGAACGATGACTGGTTAAAATTTTTGGTGGTTTCTTGTTCAGTCCATAGGCCTACATCATGTGGCAAACCGGTGAGCATGTGGCTCTATTAGTATAGGAGATACCTGAAAACATATCACACTTTTCATCATAGTGCTTTTACCAATGCATAAAATGCATGGAGAAGTCATTTCGAATGACTGGTCCTCAGTGTTGTGAGAACGATGACTGGTTAAAATTTTTGGTGGTTTCTTGTTCAGTCCATAGGCCTACATCATGTGGCAAACCGGTGAGCATGTGGCTCTATTAGTATAGGAGATACCTGAAAACATATCACACTTTTCATCATAGTGCTTTTACCAATGCATAAAATGCATGGAGAAGTCATTTCGAATGACTGGTCCTCAGTGTTGTGAGAACGATGACTGGTTAAAATTTTTGGTGGTTTCTTGTTCAGTCCATAGGCCTACATCATGTGGCAAACCGGTGAGCATGTGGCTCTATTAGTATAGGAGATACCTGAAAACATATCACACTTTTCATCATAGTGCTTTTACCAATGCATAAAATGCATGGAGAAGTCATTTCGAATGACTGGTCCTCAGTGTTGTGAGAACGATGACTGGTTAAAATTTTTGGTGGTTTCTTGTTCAGTCCATAGGCCTACATCATGTGGCAAACCGGTGAGCATGTGGCTCTATTAGTATAGGAGATACCTGAAAACATATCACACTTTTCATCATAGTGCTTTTACCAATGCATAAAATGCATGGAGAAGTCATTTCGAATGACTGGTCCTCAGTGTTGTGAGAACGATGACTGGTTAAAATTTTTGGTGGTTTCTTGTTCAGTCCATAGGCCTACATCATGTGGCAAACCGGTGAGCATGTGGCTCTATTAGTATAGGAGATACCTGAAAACATATCACACTTTTCATCATAGTGCTTTTACCAATGCATAAAATGCATGGAGAAGTCATTTCGAATGACTGGTCCTCAGTGTTGTGAGAACGATGACTGGTTAAAATTTTTGGTGGTTTCTTGTTCAGTCCATAGGCCTACATCATGTGGCAAACCGGTGAGCATGTGGCTCTATTAGTATAGGAGATACCTGAAAACATATCACACTTTTCATCATAGTGCTTTTACCAATGCATAAAATGCATGGAGAAGTCATTTCGAATGACTGGTCCTCAGTGTTGTGAGAACGATGACTGGTTAAAATTTTTGGTGGTTTCTTGTTCAGTCCATAGGCCTACATCATGTGGCAAACCGGTGAGCATGTGGCTCTATTAGTATAGGAGATACCTGAAAACATATCACACTTTTCATCATAGTGCTTTTACCAATGCATAAAATGCATGGAGAAGTCATTTCGAATGACTGGTCCTCAGTGTTGTGAGAACGATGACTGGTTAAAATTTTTGGTGGTTTCTTGTTCAGTCCATAGGCCTACATCATGTGGCAAACCGGTGAGCATGTGGCTCTATTAGTATAGGAGATACCTGAAAACATATCACACTTTTCATCATAGTGCTTTTACCAATGCATAAAATGCATGGAGAAGTCATTTCGAATGACTGGTCCTCAGTGTTGTGAGAACGATGACTGGTTAAAATTTTTGGTGGTTTCTTGTTCAGTCCATAGGCCTACATCATGTGGCAAACCGGTGAGCATGTGGCTCTATTAGTATAGGAGATACCTGAAAACATATCACACTTTTCATCATAGTGCTTTTACACTAATGCATAAAATGCATGGAGAAGTCATTTCGAATGACTGGTCCTCAGTGTTGTGAGAACGATGACTGGTTAAAATTTTTGGTGGTTTCTTGTTCAGTCCATAGGCCTACATCATGTGGCAAACCGGTGAGCATGTGGCTCTATTAGTATAGGAGATACCTGAAAACATATCACACTTTTCATCATAGTGCTTTTACCAATGCATAAAATGCATGGAGAAGTCATTTCGAATGACTGGTCCTCAGTGTTGTGAGAACGATGACTGGTTAAAATTTTTGGTGGTTTCTTGTTCAGTCCATAGGCCTACATCATGTGGCAAACCGGTGAGCATGTGGCTCTATTAGTATAGGAGATACCTGAAAACATATCACACTTTTCATCATAGTGCTTTTACCAATGCATAAAATGCATGGAGAAGTCATTTCGAATGACTGGTCCTCAGTGTTGTGAGAACGATGACTGGTTAAAATTTTTGGTGGTTTCTTGTTCAGTCCATAGGCCTACATCATGTGGCAAACCGGTGAGCATGTGGCTCTATTAGTATAGGAGATACCTGAAAACATATCACACTTTTCATCATAGTGCTTTTACCAATGCATAAAATGCATGGAGAAGTCATTTCGAATGACTGGTCCTCAGTGTTGTGAGAACGATGACTGGTTAAAATTTTTGGTGGTTTCTTGTTCAGTCCATAGGCCTACATCATGTGGCAAACCGGTGAGCATGTGGCTCTATTAGTATAGGAGATACCTGAAAACATATCACACTTTTCATCATAGTGCTTTTACCAATGCATAAAATGCATGGAGAAGTCATTTCGAATGACTGGTCCTCAGTGTTGTGAGAACGATGACTGGTTAAAATTTTTGGTGGTTTCTTGTTCAGTCCATAGGCCTACATCATGTGGCAAACCGGTGAGCATGTGGCTCTATTAGTATAGGAGATACCTGAAAACATATCACACTTTTCATCATAGTGCTTTTACCAATGCATAAAATGCATGGAGAAGTCATTTCGAATGACTGGTCCTCAGTGTTGTGAGAACGATGACTGGTTAAAATTTTTGGTGGTTTCTTGTTCAGTCCATAGGCCTACATCATGTGGCAAACCGGTGAGCATGTGGCTCTATTAGTATAGGAGATACCTGAAAACATATCACACTTTTCATCATAGTGCTTTTACCAATGCATAAAATGCATGGAGAAGTCATTTCGAATGACTGGTCCTCAGTGTTGTGAGAACGATGACTGGTTAAAATTTTTGGTGGTTTCTTGTTCAGTCCATAGGCCTACATCATGTGGCAAACCGGTGAGCATGTGGCTCTATTAGTATAGGAGATACCTGAAAACATATCACACTTTTCATCATAGTGCTTTTACCAATGCATAAAATGCATGGAGAAGTCATTTCGAATGACTGGTCCTCAGTGTTGTGAGAACGATGACTGGTTAAAATTTTTGGTGGTTTCTTGTTCAGTCCATAGGCCTACATCATGTGGCAAACCGGTGAGCATGTGGCTCTATTAGTATAGGAGATACCTGAAAACATATCACACTTTTCATCATAGTGCTTTTACCAATGCATAAAATGCATGGAGAAGTCATTTCGAATGACTGGTCCTCAGTGTTGTGAGAACGATGACTGGTTAAAATTTTTGGTGGTTTCTTGTTCAGTCCATAGGCCTACATCATGTGGCAAACCGGTGAGCATGTGGCTCTATTAGTATAGGAGATACCTGAAAACATATCACACTTTTCATCATAGTGCTTTTACCAATGCATAAAATGCATGGAGAAGTCATTTCGAATGACTGGTCCTCAGTGTTGTGAGAACGATGACTGGTTAAAATTTTTGGTGGTTTCTTGTTCAGTCCATAGGCCTACATCATGTGGCAAACCGGTGAGCATGTGGCTCTATTAGTATAGGAGATACCTGAAAACATATCACACTTTTCATCATAGTGCTTTTACCAATGCATAAAATGCATGGAGAAGTCATTTCGAATGACTGGTCCTCAGTGTTGTGAGAACGATGACTGGTTAAAATTTTTGGTGGTTTCTTGTTCAGTCCATAGGCCTACATCATGTGGCAAACCGGTGAGCATGTGGCTCTATTAGTATAGGAGATACCTGAAAACATATCACACTTTTCATCATAGTGCTTTTACCAATGCATAAAATGCATGGAGAAGTCATTTCGAATGACTGGTCCTCAGTGTTGTGAGAACGATGACTGGTTAAAATTTTTGGTGGTTTCTTGTTCAGTCCATAGGCCTACATCATGTGGCAAACCGGTGAGCATGTGGCTCTATTAGTATAGGAGATACCTGAAAACATATCACACTTTTCATCATAGTGCTTTTACCAATGCATAAAATGCATGGAGAAGTCATTTCGAATGACTGGTCCTCAGTGTTGTGAGAACGATGACTGGTTAAAATTTTTGGTGGTTTCTTGTTCAGTCCATAGGCCTACATCATGTGGCAAACCGGTGAGCATGTGGCTCTATTAGTATAGGAGATACCTGAAAACATATCACACTTTTCATCATAGTGCTTTTACCAATGCATAAAATGCATGGAGAAGTCATTTCGAATGACTGGTCCTCAGTGTTGTGAGAACGATGACTGGTTAAAATTTTTGGTGGTTTCTTGTTCAGTCCATAGGCCTACATCATGTGGCAAACCGGTGAGCATGTGGCTCTATTAGTATAGGAGATACCTGAAAACATATCACACTTTTCATCATAGTGCTTTTACCAATGCATAAAATGCATGGAGAAGTCATTTCGAATGACTGGTCCTCAGTGTTGTGAGAACGATGACTGGTTAAAATTTTTGGTGGTTTCTTGTTCAGTCCATAGGCCTACATCATGTGGCAAACCGGTGAGCATGTGGCTCTATTAGTATAGGAGATACCTGAAAACATATCACACTTTTCATCATAGTGCTTTTACCAATGCATAAAATGCATGGAGAAGTCATTTCGAATGACTGGTCCTCAGTGTTGTGAGAACGATGACTGGTTAAAATTTTTGGTGGTTTCTTGTTCAGTCCATAGGCCTACATCATGTGGCAAACCGGTGAGCATGTGGCTCTATTAGTATAGGAGATACCTGAAAACATATCACACTTTTCATCATAGTGCTTTTACCAATGCATAAAATGCATGGAGAAGTCATTTCGAATGACTGGTCCTCAGTGTTGTGAGAACGATGACTGGTTAAAATTTTTGGTGGTTTCTTGTTCAGTCCATAGGCCTACATCATGTGGCAAACCGTGTGAGCATGTGGCTCTATTAGTATAGGAGATACCTGAAAACATATCACACTTTTCATCATAGTGCTTTTACCAATGCATAAAATGCATGGAGAAGTCATTTCGAATGACTGGTCCTCAGTGTTGTGAGAACGATGACTGGTTAAAATTTTTGGTGGTTTCTTGTTCAGTCCATAGGCCTACATCATGTGGCAAACCGGTGAGCATGTGGCTCTATTAGTATAGGAGATACCTGAAAACATATCACACTTTTCATCATAGTGCTTTTACCAATGCATAAAATGCATGGAGAAGTCATTTCGAATGACTGGTCCTCAGTGTTGTGAGAACGATGACTGGTTAAAATTTTTGGTGGTTTCTTGTTCAGTCCATAGGCCTACATCATGTGGCAAACCGGTGAGCATGTGGCTCTATTAGTATAGGAGATACCTGAAAACATATCACACTTTTCATCATAGTGCTTTTACCAATGCATAAAATGCATGGAGAAGTCATTTCGAATGACTGGTCCTCAGTGTTGTGAGAACGATGACTGGTTAAAATTTTTGGTGGTTTCTTGTTCAGTCCATAGGCCTACATCATGTGGCAAACCGGTGAGCATGTGGCCTCTATTAGTATAGGAGATACCTGAAAACATATCACACTTTTCATCATAGTGCTTTTACCAATGCATAAAATGCATGGAGAAGTCATTTCGAATGACTGGTCCTCAGTGTTGTGAGAACGATGACTGGTTAAAATTTTTGGTGGTTTCTTGTTCAGTCCATAGGCCTACATCATGTGGCAAACCGGTGAGCATGTGGCTCTATTAGCTATAGGAGATACCTGAAAACATATCACACTTTTCATCATAGTGCTTTTACCAATGCATAAAATGCATGGAGAAGTCATTTCGAATGACTGGTCCTCAGTGTTGTGAGAACGAATGACTGGTTAAAATTTTTGGTGGTTTCTTGTTCAGTCCATAGGCCTACATCATGTGGCAAACCGGTGAGCATGTGGCTCTATTAGTATAGGAGATACCTGAAAACATATCACACTTTTCATCATAGTGCTTTTACCAATGCATAAAATGCATGGAGAAGTCATTTCGAATGACTGGTCCTCAGTGTTGTGAGAACGATGACTGGTTAAAATTTTTGGTGGTTTCTTGTTCAGTCCATAGGCCTACATCATGTGGCAAACCGGTGAGCATGTGGCTCTATTAGTATAGGAGATACCTGAAAACATATCACACTTTTCATCATAGTGCTTTTACCAATGCATAAAATGCATGGAGAAGTCATTTCGAATGACTGGTCCTCAGTGTTGTGAGAACGATGACTGGTTAAAATTTTTGGTGGTTTCTTGTTCAGTCCATAGGCCTTCATCATGTGGCAAACCGGTGAGCATGTGGCTCTATTAGTATAGGAGATACCTGAAAACATATCACACTTTTCATCATATTGCTTTTACCAATGCATAAAATGCATGGTGAAGTCATTTCGAATGACTGGTCCTCAGTGTTGTGAGAACGATGACTGGTTAAAATTTTTGGTGGTTTCTTGTTCAGTCCATAGGCCTACATCATGTGGCAAACCGGTGAGCATGTGGCTCTATTAGTATAGGAGATACCTGAAAACATATCACACTTTTCATCATAGTGCTTTTACCAATGCATAAAATGCATGGAGAAGTCATTTCGAATGACTGGTCCTCAGTGTTGTGAGAACGATGACTGGTTAAAATTTTTGGTGGTTTCTTGTTCAGTCCATAGGCCTACATCATGTGGCAAACCGGTGAGCATGTGGCTCTATTAGTATAGGAGATACCTGAAAACATATCACACTTTTCATCATAGTGCTTTTACCAATGCATAAAATGCATGGAGAAGTCATTTCGAATGACTGGTCCTCAGTGTTGTGAGAATGATGACTGGTTAAAATTTTTGGTGGTTTCTTGTTCAGTCCATAGGCCTACATCATGTGGCAAACCGGTGAGCATGTGGCTCTATTAGTATAGGAGATACCTGAAAACATATCACACTTTTCATCATAGTGCTTTTACCAATGCATAAAATGCATGGAGAAGTCATTTCGAATGACTGGTCCTCAGTGTTGTGAGAACGATGACTGGTTAAAATTTTTGGTGGTTTCTTGTTCAGTCCATAGGCCTACATCATGTGGCAAACCGGTGAGCATGTGGCTCTATTAGTATAGGAGATACCTGAAAACATATCACACTTTTCATCATAGTGCTTTTACCAATGCATAAAATGCATGGAGAAGTCATTTCGAATGACTGGTCCTCAGTGTTGTGAGAACGATGAATGGTCAAAATTTTTGGTGGTTTCTTGTTCAGTCCATAGGCCTACATCATGTGGCAAACCGGTGAGCATGTGGCTCTATTAGTATAGGAGATACCTGAAAACATATCACACTTTTCATCATAGTGCTTTTACCAATGCATAAAATGCATGGTGAAGTCATTTCGAATGACTGGTCCTCAGTGTTGTGAGAACGATGACTGGTTAAAATTTTTGGTGGTTTCTTGTTCAGTCCATAGGCCTACATCATGTGGCAAACCGGTGAGCATGTGGCTCTATTAGTATAGAAGATACCTGAAAACATATCACACTTTTCATCATAGTGCTTTTACCAATGCATAAAATGCATGGAGAAGTCATTTCGAATGACTGGTCCTCAGTGTTGTGAGAACGATGACTGGTTAAAATTTTTGGTGGTTTCTTGTTCAGTCCATAGGCCTACATCATGTGGCAAACCGGTGAGCATGTGGCTCTATTAGTATAGGAGATACCTGAAAACATATCACACTTTTCATCATAGTGCTTTTACCAATGCATAAAATGCATGGAGAAGTCATTTCGAATGACTGGTCCTCAGTGTTGTGAGAACGATGACTGGTTAAAATTTTTGGTGGTTTCTTGTTCAGTCCATAGGCCTACATCATGTGGCAAACCGGTGAGCATGTGGCTCTATTAGTATAGGAGATACCTGAAAACATATCACACTTTTCATCATAGTGCTTTTACCAATGCATAAAATGCATGGAGAAGTCATTTCGAATGACTGGTCCTCAGTGTTGTGAGAACGATGACTGGTTAAAATTTTTGGTGGTTTCCTGTTCAGTCCATAGGCCTACATCATGTGGCAAACCGGTGAGCATGTGGCTCTATTAGTATAGGAGATACCAGAAAACATATCACACTTTTCATCATAGTGCTTTTACCAATGCATAAAATGCATGGAGAAGTCATTTCGAATGACTGGTCCTCAGTGTTGTGAGAACGATGACTGGTTAAAATTTTTGGTGGTTTCTTGTTCAGTCCATAGGCCTACATCATGTGGCAAACCGGTGAGCATGTGGCTCTATTAGTATAGGAGATACCTGAAAACATATCACACTTTTCATCATAGTGCTTTTACCAATGCATAAAATGCATGGAGAAGTCATTTCGAATGACTGGTCCTCAGTGTTGTGAGAACGATGACTGGTTAAAATTTTTGGTGGTTTCTTGTTCAGTCCATAGGCCTACATCATGTGGCAAACCGGTGAGCATGTGGCTCTATTAGTATAGGAGATACCTGAAAACATATCACACTTTTCATCATAGTGCTTTTACCAATGCATAAAATGCATGGAGAAGTCATTTCGAATGACTGGTCCTCAGTGTTGTGAGAACGATGACTGGTTAAAATTTTTGGTGGTTTCTTGTTCAGTCCATAGGCCTACATCATGTGGCAAACCGGTGAGCATGTGGCTCTATTAGTATAGGAGATACCTGAAAACATATCACACTTTTCATCATAGTGCTTTTACCAATGTATAAAATGCATGGAGAAGTCATTTCGAATGACTGGTCCTCAGTGTTGTGAGAACGATGACTGGTTAAAATTTTTGGTGGTTTCTTGTTCAGTCCATAAGCCTACATCATGTGGCAAACCGGTGAGCATGTGGCTCTATTAGTATAGGAGATACCTGAAAACATATCACACTTTTCATCATAGTGCTTTTACCAATGCATAAAATGCATGGAGAAGTCATTTCGAATGACTGGTCCTCAGTGTTGTGAGAACGATGACTGGTTAAAATTTTTGGTGGTTTCTTGTTCAGTCCATGGGCCTACATCATGTGGCAAACCGGTGAGCATGTAGCTCTATTAGTATAGGCCTATGGACTGAACAAGAAACCACCAAAAATTTTAACCAGTCATCGTTCTCACAACACTGAGGACCAGTCATTCGAAATGACTTCTCCATGCATTTTATGCATTGGTAAAAGCACTATGATGAAAAGTGTGATATGTTTTCAGGTATCTCCTATACTAATAGAGCCACATGCTCACCGGTTTGCCACATGATGTAGGCCTATGGACTGAACAAGAAACCACCAAAAATTTTAACCAGTCATTGTTCTCACAAAACTGAGGACCAGTCATTCGAAATGACTTCTCCATGCATTTTATGCATTGGTAAAAGCACTATGATCTGATATGTTTTCAGGTATCTCCTATACTAATAGAGCCACATGCTCACCGGTTTGCCACATGATGTAGGCCTATGGACTGAACAAGAAACCACCAAAAATTTTAACCAGTCATCGTTCTCACAACACTGAGGACCAGTCATTCGAAATGACTTCTCCATGCATTTTATGCATTGGTAAAAGCACTATGATGAAAAGTGTGATATGTTTTCAGGTATCTCCTATACTAATAGAGCCACATGCTCACCGGTTTGCCACATGATGTAGGCCTATGGACTGAACAAGAAACCACCAAAAATGTTAACCAGTCATCGTTCTCACAACACTGAGGACCAGTCATTCGAAATGACTTCTCCATGCATTTTATGCATTGGTAAAAGCACTATGATGAAAAGTGTGATATGTTTTCAGGTATCTCCTATACTAATAGAGCCACATGCTCACCGGTTTGCCACATGATGTAGGCCTATGGACTGAACAAGAAACCACCAAAAATGTTAACCAGTCATCGTTCTCACAACACTGAGGACCAGTCATTCGAAATGACTTCTCCATGCATTTTATGCATTGGTAAAAGCACTATGATGAAAAGTGTGATATGTTTTCAGGTATCTCCTATACTAATAGAGCCACATGCTCACCGGTTTGCCACATGATGTAGGCCTATGGACTGAACAAGAAACCACCAAAAATATTAACCAGTCATCGTTCTCACAACACTGAGGACCAGTCATTCGAAATGACTTCTCCATGCTTTTTATGCATTGGTAAAAGCACTATGATGAAAAGTGTGATATGTTTTCAGGTATCTCCTATACTAATAGAGCCACATGCTCACCGGTTTGCCACATGATGTAGGCCTATGGACTGAACAAGAAACCACCAAAAATTTTAACCAGTCATCGTTCTCACAACACTGAGGACCAGTCATTCGAAATGACTTCTCCATGCATTTTATGCATTGGTAAAAGCACTATGATGAAAAGTGTGATATGTTTTCATGTATCTCCTATACTAATAGAGCCACATGCTCACCGGTTTGCCACATGATGTAGGCCTATGGACTGAACAAGAAACCACCAAAAATTTTAACCAGTCATCGTTCTCACAACACTGAGGACCAGTCATTCGAAATGACTTCTCCATGCATTTTATGCATTGGTAAAAGCACTATGATGAAAAGTGTGATATGTTTTCAGGTATCTCCTATACTAATAGAGCCACATGCTCACCGGTTTGCCACATGATGTAGGCCTATGGACTGAACAAGAAACCACCAAAAATTTTAACCAGTCATTGTTCTCACAACACTGAGGACCAGTCATTCGAAATGACTTCTCCATGCATTTTATGCATTGGTAAAAGCACTATGATGTGATATGTTTTCAGGTATCTCCTATACTAATAGAGCCACATGCTCACCGGTTTGCCACATGATGTAGGCCTATGGACTGAACAAGAAACCACCAAAAATTTTAACCAGTCATCGTTCTCACAACACTGAGGACCAGTCATTCGAAATGACTTCTCCATGCATTTTATGCATTGGTAAAAGCACTATGATGAAAAGTGTGATATGTTTTCAGGTATCTCCTATACTAATAGAGCCACATGCTCACCGGTTTGCCACATGATGTAGGCCTATGGACTGAACAAGAAACCACCAAAAATATTAACCAGTCATCGTTCTCACAACACTGAGGACCAGTCATTCGAAATGACTTCTCCATGCTTTTTATGCATTGGTAAAAGCACTATGATGAAAAGTGTGATATGTTTTCAGGTATCTCCTATACTAATAGAGCCACATGCTCACCGGTTTGCCACATGATGTAGGCCTATGGACTGAACAAGAAACCACCAAAAATTTTAACCAGTCATCGTTCTCACAACACTGAGGACCAGTCATTCGAAATGACTTCTCCATGCATTTTATGCATTGGTAAAAGCACTATGATGAAAAGTGTGATATGTTTTCAGGTATCTCCTATACTAATAGAGCCACATGCTCACCGGTTTGCCACATGATGTAGGCCTATGGACTGAACAAGAAACCACCAAAAATATTAACCAGTCATCGTTCTCACAACACTGAGGACCAGTCATTCGAAATGACTTCTCCATGCTTTTTATGCATTGGTAAAAGCACTATGATGAAAAGTGTGATATGTTTTCAGGTATCTCCTATACTAATAGAGCCACATGCTCACCGGTTTGCCACATGATGTAGGCCTATGGACTGAACAAGAAACCACCAAAAATTTTAACCAGTCATCGTTCTCACAACACTGAGGACCAGTCATTCGAAATGACTTCTCCATGCATTTTATGCATTGGTAAAAGCACTATGATGAAAAGTGTGATATGTTTTCATGTATCTCCTATACTAATAGAGCCACATGCTCACCGGTTTGCCACATGATGTAGGCCTATGGACTGAACAAGAAACCACCAAAAATTTTAACCAGTCATCGTTCTCACAACACTGAGGACCAGTCATTCGAAATGACTTCTCCATGCATTTTATGCATTGGTAAAAGCACTATGATGAAAAGTGTGATATGTTTTCAGGTATCTCCTATACTAATAGAGCCACATGCTCACCGGTTTGCCACATGATGTAGGCCTATGGACTGAACAAGAAACCACCAAAAATTTTAACCAGTCATTGTTCTCACAACACTGAGGACCAGTCATTCGAAATGACTTCTCCATGCATTTTATGCATTGGTAAAAGCACTATGATGTGATATGTTTTCAGGTATCTCCTATACTAATAGAGCCACATGCTCACGGGTTTGCCACATGATGTAGGCCTATGGACTGAACAAGAAACCACCAAAAATTTTAACCAGTCATCGTTCTCACAACACTGAGGACCAGTCATTCGAAATGACTTCTCCATGCATTTTATGCATTGGTAAAAGCACTATGATGAAAAGTGTGATATGTTTTCAGGTATCTCCTATACTAATAGAGTCACATGCTCACCGGTTTGCCACATGATGTAGGCCTATGGACTGAACAAGAAACCACCAAAAATTTTAACCAGTCATCGTTCTCACAACACTGAGGACCAGTCATTCGAAATGACTTCTCCATGCATTTTATGCATTGGTAAAAGCACTATGATGAAAAGTGTGATATGTTTTCAGGTATCTCCTATACTAATAGAGCCACATGCTCACCGGTTTGCCACATGATGTAGGCCTATGGACTGAACAAGAAACCACCAAAAATTTTAACCAGTCATCGTTCTCACAACACTGAGGACCAGTCATTCGAAATGACTTCTCCATGCATTTTATGCATTGGTAAAAGCACTATGATGAAAAGTGTGATATGTTTTCAGGTATCTCCTATACTAATAGAGCCACATGCTCACCGGTTTGCCACATGATGTAGGCCTATGGACTGAACAAGAAACCACCAAAAATTTTAACCAGTCATCGTTCTCACAACACTGAGGACCAGTCATTCGAAATGACTTCTCCATGCATTTTATGCATTAGTAAAAGCACTATGATGAAAAGTGTGATATGTTTTCAGGTATCTCCTATACTAATAGAGCCACATGCTCACAGGTTTGCCACATGATGTAGGCCTATGGACTGAACAAGAAACCACCAAAAATTTTAACCAGTCATCGTTCTCACAACACTGAGGACCAGTCATTCGAAATGACTTCTCCATGCATTTTATGCATTGGTAAAAGCACTATGATGAAAAGTGTGATATGTTTTCAGGTATCTCCTATACTAATAGAGCCACATGCTCACCGGTTTGCCACATGATGTAGGCCTATGGACTGAACAAGAAACCACCAAAAATTTTAACCAGTCATCGTTCTCACAACACTGAGGACCAGTCATTCGAAATGACTTCTCCATGCATTTTATGCATTGGTAAAAGCACTATGATGAAAAGTGTGATATGTTTTCAGGTATCTCCTATACTAATAGAGCCACATGCTCACCGGTTTGCCACATGATGTAGGCCTATGGACTGAACAAGAAACCACCAAAAATTTTAACCAGTCATCGTTCTCACAACACTGAGGACCAGTCATTCGAAATGACTTCTCCATGCATTTTATGCATTGGTAAAAGCACTATGATGAAAAGTGTGATATGTTTTCAGGTATCTCCTATACTAATAGAGCCACATGCTCACCGGTTTGCCACATGATGTAGGCCTATGGACTGAACAAGAAACCACCAAAAATTTTAACCAGTCATTGTTCTCACAACACTGAGGACCAGTCATTCGAAATGACTTCTCCATGCATTTTATGCATTGGTAAAAGCACTATGATGTGATATGTTTTCAGGTATCTCCTATACTAATAGAGCCACATGCTCACCGGTTTGCCACATGATGTAGGCCTATGGACTGAACAAGAAACCACCAAAAATTTTAACCAGTCATCGTTCTCACAACACTGAGGACCAGTCATTCGAAATGACTTCTCCATGCATTTTATGCATTGGTAAAAGCACTATGATGAAAAGTGTGATATGTTTTCGGGTATCTCCTATACTAATAGAGCCACATGCTCACCGGTTTGCCACATGATGTAGGCCTATGGACTGAACAAGAAACCACCAAAAATTTTAACCAGTCATCGTTCTCACAACACTGAGGACCAGTCATTCGAAATGACTTCTCCATGCATTTTATGCATTGGTAAAAGCACTATGATGAAAAGTGTGATATGTTTTCAAGTATCTCCTATACTAATAGAGCCACATGCTCACCGGTTTGCCACATGATGTAGGCCTATGGACTGAACAAGAAACCACCAAAAATATTAACCAGTCATCATTCTCACAACACTGAGGACCAGTCATTCGAAATGACTTCTCCATGCTTTTTATGCATTGGTAAAAGCACTATGATGAAAAGTGTGATATGTTTTCAGGTATCTCCTATACTAATAGAGCCACATGCTCACCGGTTTGCCACATGATGTAGGCCTATGGACTGAACAAGAAACCACCAAAAATTTTAACCAGTCATCGTTCTCACAACACTGAGGACCAGTCATTCGAAATGACTTCTCCATGCATTTTATGCATTGGTAAAAGCACTATGATGAAAAGTGTGATATGTTTTCATGTATCTCCTATACTAATAGAGCCACATGCTCACCGGTTTGCCACATGATGTAGGCCTATGGACTGAACAAGAAACCACCAAAAATTTTAACCAGTCATCGCTCTCACAACACTGAGGACCAGTCATTCGAAATGACTTCTCCATGCATTTTATGCATTGGTAAAAGCACTATGATGAAAAGTGTGATATGTTTTCAGGTATCTCCTATACTAATAGAGCCACATGCTCACCGGTTTGCCACATGATGTAGGCCTATGGACTGAACAAGAAACCACCAAAAATTTTAACCAGTCATCGTTCTCACAACACTGAGGACCAGTCATTCGAAATGACTTCTCCATGCATTTTATGCATTGGTAAAAGCACTATGATGAAAAGTGTGATATGTTTTCATGTATCTCCTATACTAATAGAGCCACATGCTCACCGGTTTGCCACATGATGTAGGCCTATGGACTGAACAAGAAACCACCAAAAATTTTAACCAGTCATCGCTCTCACAACACTGAGGACCAGTCATTCGAAATGACTTCTCCATGCATTTTATGCATTGGTAAAAGCACTATGATGAAAAGTGTGATATGTTTTCAGGTATCTCCTATACTAATAGAGCCACATGCTCACCGGTTTGCCACATGATGTAGGCCTATGGACTGAACAAGAAACCACCAAAAATTTTAACCAGTCATTGTTCTCACAACACTGAGGACCAGTCATTCGAAATGACTTCTCCATGCATTTTATGCATTGGTAAAAGCACTATGATCTGATATGTTTTCAGGTATCTCCTATACTAATAGAGCCACATGCTCACCGGTTTGCCACATGATGTAGGCCTATGGACTGAACAAGAAACCACCAAAAATTTTAACCAGTCATCGTTCTCACAACACTGAGGACCAGTCATTCGAAATGACTTCTCCATGCATTTTATGCATTGGTAAAAGCACTATGATGAAAAGTGTGATATGTTTTCAGGTATCTCCTATACTAATAGAGCCACATGCTCACCGGTTTGCCACATGATGTAGGCCTATGGACTGAACAAGAAACCACCAAAAATTTTAACCAGTCATCGTTCTCACAACACTGAGGACCAGTCATTCGAAATGACTTCTCCATGCATTTTATGCATTGGTAAAAGCACTATGATGAAAAGTGTGATGTTTTCAGGGTTCTCCTATACTAATAGAGCCACATGCTCACCGGTTTGCCACATGATGTAGGCCTATGGACTGAACAAGAAACCACCAAAAATTTTAACCAGTCATCGTTCTCACAACACTGAGGACCAGTCATTCGAAATGACTTCTCCATGCATTTTATGCATTGGTAAAAGCACTATGATGAAAAGTGTGATATGTTTTCAGGTATCTCCTATACTAATAGAGCCACATGCTCACCGGTTTGCCACATGATGTAGGCCTATGGACTGAACAAGAAATCACCAAAAATTTTAACCAGTCATCGTTCTCACAACACTGAGGACCAGTCATTCGAAATGACTTCTCCATGCATTTTATGCATTGGTAAAAGCACTATGATGAAAAGTGTGATATGTTTTCAGGTATCTCCTATACTAATAGAGCCACATGCTCACCGGTTTGCCACATGATGTAGGCCTATGGACTGAACAAGAAACCACCAAAAATTTTAACCAGTCATTGTTCTCACAACACTGAGGACCAGTCATTCGAAATGACTTCTCCATGCATTTTATGCATTGGTAAAAGCACTTTGATGTGATATGTTTTCAGGTATCTCCTATACTAATAGAGCCACATGCTCACCGGTTTGCCACATGATGTAGGCCTATGGACTGAACAAGAAACCACCAAAAATTTTAACCAGTCATCGTTCTCACAACACTGAGGACCAGTCATTCGAAATGACTTCTCCATGCATTTTATGCATTGGTAAAAGCACTATGATGAAAAGTGTGATATGTTTTCGGGTATCTCCTATACTAATAGAGCCACATGCTCACCGGTTTGCCACATGATGTAGGCCTATGGACTGAACAAGAAACCACCAAAAATTTTAACCAGTCATCGTTCTCACAACACTGAGGACCAGTCATTCGAAATGACTTCTCCATGCATTTTATGCATTGGTAAAAGCACTATGATGAAAAGTGTGATATGTTTTCAAGTATCTCCTATACTAATAGAGCCACATGCTCACCGGTTTGCCACATGATGTAGGCCTATGGACTGAACAAGAAACCACCAAAAATATTAACCAGTCATCATTCTCACAACACTGAGGACCAGTCATTCGAAATGACTTCTCCATGCTTTTTATGCATTGGTAAAAGCACTATGATGAAAAGTGTGATATGTTTTCAGGTATCTCCTATACTAATAGAGCCACATGCTCACCGGTTTGCCACATGATGTAGGCCTATGGACTGAACAAGAAACCACCAAAAATTTTAAACAGTCATCGTTCTCACAACACTGAGGACCAGTCATTCGAAATGACTTCTCCATGCATTTTATGCATTGGTAAAAGCACTATGATGAAAAGTGTGATATGTTTTCATGTATCTCCTATACTAATAGAGCCACATGCTCACCGGTTTGCCACATGATGTAGGCCTATGGACTGAACAAGAAACCACCAAAAATTTTAACCAGTCATCGCTCTCACAGCACTGAGGACCAGTCATTCGAAATGACTTCTCCATGCATTTTATGCATTGGTAAAAGCACTATGATGAAAAGTGTGATATGTTTTCAGGTATCTCCTATACTAATAGAGCCACATGCTCACCGGTTTGCCACATGATGTAGGCCTATGGACTGAACAAGAAACCACCAAAAATTTTAACCAGTCATTGTTCTCACAACACTGAGGACCAGTCATTCGAAATGACTTCTCCATGCATTTTATGCATTGGTAAAAGCACTATGATGAAAAGTGTGATATGTTTTCATGTATCTCCTATACTAATAGAGCCACATGCTCACCGGTTTGCCACATGATGTAGGCCTATGGACTGAACAAGAAACCACCAAAAATTTTAACCAGTCATCGCTCTCACAACACTGAGGACCAGTCATTCGAAATGACTTCTCCATGCATTTTATGCATTGGTAAAAGCACTATGATGAAAAGTGTGATATGTTTTCAGGTATCTCCTATACTAATAGAGCCACATGCTCACCGGTTTGCCACATGATGTAGGCCTATGGACTGAACAAGAAACCACCAAAAATTTTAACCAGTCATTGTTCTCACAACACTGAGGACCAGTCATTCGAAATGACTTCTCCATGCATTTTATGCATTGGTAAAAGCACTATGATCTGATATGTTTTCAGGTATCTCCTATACTAATAGAGCCACATGCTCACCGGTTTGCCACATGATGTAGGCCTATGGACTGAACAAGAAACCACCAAAAATTTTAACCAGTCATCGTTCTCACAACACTGAGGACCAGTCATTCGAAATGACTTCTCCATGCATTTTATGCATTGGTAAAAGCACTATGATGAAAAGTGTGATATGTTTTCAGGTATCTCCTATACTAATAGAGCCACATGCTCACCGGTTTGCCACATGATGTAGGCCTATGGACTGAACAAGAAACCACCAAAAATTTTAACCAGTCATCGTTCTCACAACACTGAGGACCAGTCATTCGAAATGACTTCTCCATGCATTTTATGCATTGGTAAAAGCACTATGATGAAAAGTGTGATGTTTTCAGGGTTCTCCTATACTAATAGAGCCACATGCTCACCGGTTTGCCACATGATGTAGGCCTATGGACTGAACAAGAAACCACCAAAAATTTTAACCAGTCATCGTTCTCACAACACTGAGGACCAGTCATTCGAAATGACTTCTCCATGCATTTTATGCATTGGTAAAAGCACTATGATGAAAAGTGTGATATGTTTTCAGGTATCTCCTATACTAATAGAGCCACATGCTCACCGGTTTGCCACATGATGTAGGCCTATGGACTGAACAAGAAACCACCAAAAATTTTAACCAGTCATCGTTCTCACAACACTGAGGACCAGTCATTCGAAATGACTTCTCCATGCATTTTATGCATTGGTAAAAGCACTATGATGAAAAGTGTGATATGTTTTCAGGTATCTCCTATACTAATAGAGCCACATGCTCACCGGTTTGCCACATGATGTAGGCCTATGGACTGAACAAGAAACCACCAAAAATTTTAACCAGTCATCGTTCTCACAACACTGAGGACCAGTCATTCGAAATGACTTCTCCATGCATTTTATGCATTGGTAAAAGCACTATGATGAAAAGTGTGATATGTTTTCATGTATCTCCTATACTAATAGAGCCACATGCTCACCGGTTTGCCACATGATGTAGGCCTATGGACTGAACAAAGAAACCACCAAAAATTTTAACCAGTCATCGTTCTCACAACACTGAGGACCAGTCATTCGAAATGACTTCTCCATGCATTTTATGCATTGGTAAAAGCACTATGATGAAAAGTGTGATATGTTTTCAAGTATCTCCTATACTAATAGAGCCACATGCTCACCGGTTTGCCACATGATGTAGGCCTATGGACTGAACAAGAAACCACCAAAAATATTAACCAGTCATCATTCTCACAACACTGAGGACCAGTCATTCGAAATGACTTCTCCATGCTTTTTATGCATTGGTAAAAGCACTATGATGAAAAGTGTGATATGTTTTCAGGTATCTCCTATACTAATAGAGCCACATGCTCACCGGTTTGCCACATGATGTAGGCCTATGGACTGAACAAGAAACCACCAAAAATTTTAAACAGTCATCGTTCTCACAACACTGAGGACCAGTCATTCGAAATGACTTCTCCATGCATTTTATGCATTGGTAAAAGCACTATGATGAAAAGTGTGATATGTTTTCATGTATCTCCTATACTAATAGAGCCACATGCTCACCGGTTTGCCACATGATGTAGGCCTATGGACTGAACAAGAAACCACCAAAAATTTTAACCAGTCATCGCTCTCACAACACTGAGGACCAGTCATTCGAAATGACTTCTCCATGCATTTTATGCATTGGTAAAAGCACTATGATGAAAAGTGTGATATGTTTTCAGGTATCTCCTATACTAATAGAGCCACATGCTCACCGGTTTGCCACATGATGTAGGCCTATGGACTGAACAAGAAACCACCAAAAATTTTAACCAGTCATTGTTCTCACAACACTGAGGACCAGTCATTCGAAATGACTTCTCCATGCATTTTATGCATTGGTAAAAGCACTATGATGAAAAGTGTGATATGTTTTCATGTATCTCCTATACTAATAGAGCCACATGCTCACCGGTTTGCCACATGATGTAGGCCTATGGACTGAACAAGAAACCACCAAAAATTTTAACCAGTCATCGCTCTCACAACACTGAGGACCAGTCATTCGAAATGACTTCTCCATGCATTTTATGCATTGGTAAAAGCACTATGATGAAAAGTGTGATATGTTTTCAGGTATCTCCTATACTAATAGAGCCACATGCTCACCGGTTTGCCACATGATGTAGGCCTATGGACTGAACAAGAAACCACCAAAAATTTTAACCAGTCATTGTTCTCACAACACTGAGGACCAGTCATTCGAAATGACTTCATGCATTTTATGCATTGGTAAAAGCACTATGATCTGATATGTTTTCAGGTATCTCCTATACTAATAGAGCCACATGCTCACCGGTTTGCCACATGATGTAGGCCTATGGACTGAACAAGAAACCACCAAAAATTTTAACCAGTCATCGTTCTCACAACACTGAGGACCAGTCATTCGAAATGACTTCTCCATGCATTTTATGCATTGGTAAAAGCACTATGATGAAAAGTGTGATATGTTTTCAGGTATCTCCTATACTAATAGAGCCACATGCTCACCGGTTTGCCACATGATGTAGGCCTATGGACTGAACAAGAAACCACCAAAAATTTTAACCAGTCATCGTTCTCACAACACTGAGGACCAGTCATTCGAAATGACTTCTCCATGCATTTTATGCATTGGTAAAAGCACTATGATGAAAAGTGTGATGTTTTCAGGGTTCTCCTATACTAATAGAGCCACATGCTCACCGGTTTGCCACATGATGTAGGCCTATGGACTGAACAAGAAACCACCAAAAATTTTAACCAGTCATCGTTCTCACAACACTGAGGACCAGTCATTCGAAATGACTTCTCCATGCATTTTATGCATTGGTAAAAGCACTATGATGAAAAGTGTGATATGTTTTCAGGTATCTCCTATACTAATAGAGCCACATGCTCACCGGTTTGCCACATGATGTAGGCCTATGGACTGAACAAGAAACCACCAAAAATTTTAACCAGTCATCGTTCTCACAACACTGAGGACCAGTCATTCGAAATGACTTCTCCATGCATTTTATGCATTGGTAAAAGCACTATGATGAAAAGTGTGATATGTTTTCAGGTATCTCCTATACTAATAGAGCCACATGCTCACCGGTTTGCCACATGATGTAGGCCTATGGACTGAACAAGAAACCACCAAAAATTTTAACCAGTCATCGTTCTCACAACACTGAGGACCAGTCATTCGAAATGACTTCTCCATGCATTTTATGCATTGGTAAAAGCACTATGATGAAAAGTGTGATATGTTTTCATGTATCTCCTATACTAATAGAGCCACATGCTCACCGGTTTGCCACATGATGTAGGCCTATGGACTGAACAAAGAAACCACCAAAAATTTTAACCAGTCATCGTTCTCACAACACTGAGGACCAGTCATTCGAAATGACTTCTCCATGCATTTTATGCATTGGTAAAAGCACTATGATGAAAAGTGTGATATGTTTTCAGGTATCTCCTATACTAATAGAGCCACATGCTCACCGGTTTGCCACATGATGTAGGCCTATGGACTGAACAAGAAACCACCAAAAATTTTAACCAGTCATCGTTCTCACAACACTGAGGACCAGTCATTCGAAATGACTTCTCCATGCATTTTATGCATTGGTAAAAGCACTATGATGAAAAGTGTGATATGTTTTCAGGTGTCTCCTATACTAATAGAGCCACATGCTCACCGGTTTGCCACATGATGTAGGCCTATGGACTGAACAAGAAACCACCAAAAATTTTAACCAGTCATCGTTCTCACAACACTGAGGACCAGTCATTCGAAATGACTTCTCCATGCATTTTATGCATTGGTAAAAGCACTATGATGAAAAGTGTGATATGTTTTCAGGTATCTCCTATACTAATAGAGCCACATGCTCACCGGTTTGCCACATGATGTAGGCCTATGGACTGAACAAGAAACCACCAAAAATTTTAACCAGTCATCGTTCTCACAACACTGAGGACCAGTCATTCGAAATGACTTCTCCATGCATTTTATGCATTGGTAAAAGCACTATGATGAAAAGTGTGATGTTTTCAGGTATCTCCTATACTAATAGAGCCACATGCTCACCGGTTTGCCACATGATGTAGGCCTATGGACTGAACAAGAAACCACCAAAAATTTTAACCAGTCATCGTTCTCACAACACTGAGGACCAGTCATTCGAAATGACTTCTCCATGCATTTTATGCATTGGTAAAAGCACTATGATGAAAAGTGTGATATGTTTTCAGGTATCTCCTATACTAATAGAGCCACATGCTCACCGGTTTGCCACATGATGTAGGCCTATGGACTGAACAAGAAACCACCAAAAATTTTAACCAGTCATCGTTCTCACAACACTGAGGACCAGTCATTCGAAATGACTTCTCCATGCATTTTATGCATTGGTAAAAGCACTATGATGAAAAGTGTGATATGTTTTCAGGTATCTCCTATACTAATAGAGCCACATGCTCACCGGTTTGCCACATGATGTAGGCCTATGGACTGAACAAGAAACCACCAAAAATTTTAACCAGTCATCGTTCTCACAACACTGAGGACCAGTCATTCGAAATGACTTCTCCATGCATTTTATGCATTGGTAAAAGCACTATGATGAAAAGTGTGATATGTTTTCAGGTATCTCCTATACTAATAGAGCCACATGCTCACCGGTTTGCCACATGATGTAGGCCTATGGACTGAACAAGAAACCACCAAAAATTTTAACCAGTCATCGTTCTCACAACACTGAGGACCAGTCATTCGAAATGACTTCTCCATGCATTTTATGCATTGGTAAAAGCACTATGATGAAAAGTGTGATATGTTTTCAGGTATCTCCTATACTAATAGAGCCACATGCTCACCGGTTTGCCACATGATGTAGGCCTATGGACTGAACAAGAAACCACCAAAAATTTTAACCAGTCATCGTTCTCACAACACTGAGGACCAGTCATTCGAAATGACTTCTCCATGCATTTTATGCATTGGTAAAAGCACTATGATGAAAAGTGTGATATGTTTTCAGGTATCTCCTATACTAATAGAGCCACATGCTCACCGGTTTGCCACATGATGTAGGCCTATGGACTGAACAAGAAACCACCAAAAATTTTAACCAGTCATCGTTCTCACAACACTGAGGACCAGTCATTCGAAATGACTTCTCCATGCATTTTATGCATTGGTAAAAGCACTATGATGAAAAGTGTGATATGTTTTCAGGTATCTCCTATACTAATAGAGCCACATGCTCACCGGTTTGCCACATGATGTAGGCCTATGGACTGAACAAGAAACCACCAAAAATTTTAACCAGTCATCGTTCTCACAACACTGAGGACCAGTCATTCGAAATGACTTCTCCATGCATTTTATGCATTGGTAAAAGCACTATGATGAAAAGTGTGATATGTTTTCAGGTATCTCCTATACTAATAGAGCCACATGCTCACCGGTTTGCCACATGATGTAGGCCTATGGACTGAACAAGAAACCACCAAAAATTTTAACCAGTCATCGTTCTCACAACACTGAGGACCAGTCATTTGAAATGACTTCTCCATGCATTTTATGCATTGGTAAAAGCACTATGATGAAAAGTGTGATATGTTTTCACGTATCTCCTATACTAATAGAGCCACATGCTCACCGGTTTGCCACATGATGTAGGCCTATGGACTGAACAAGAAACCACCAAAAATTTTAACCAGTCATCGTTCTCACAACACTGAGGACCAGTCATTCGAAATGACTTCTCCATGCATTTTATGCATTGGTAAAAGCACTATGATGAAAAGTGTGATATGTTTTCAGGTATCTCCTATACTAATAGAGCCACATGCTCACCGGTTTGCCACATGATGTAGGCCTATGGACTGAACAAGAAACCACCAAAAATTTTAACCAGTCATCGTTCTCACAACACTGAGGACCAGTCATTCGAAATGACTTCTCCATGCATTTTATGCATTGGTAAAAGCACTATGATGAAAAGTGTGATATGTTTTCAGGTATCTCCTATACTAATAGAGCCACATGCTCACTGGTTTGCCACATGATGTAGGCCTATGGACTGAACAAGAAACCACTAAAAATTTTAACCAGTCATCGTTCTCACAACACTGAGGACCAGTCATTCGAAATGACTTCTCCATGCATTTTATGCATTGGTAAAAGCACTATGATGAAAAGTGTGATATGTTTTCAGGTATCTCCTATACTAATAGAGCCACATGCTCACCGGTTTGCCACATGATGTAGGCCTATGGACTGAACAAGAAACCACCAAAAATTTTAACCAGTCATCGTTCTCACAACACTGAGGACCAGTCATTCGAAATGACTTCTCCATGCATTTTATGCATTGGTAAAAGCACTATGATGAAAAGTGTGATATGTTTTCAGGTATCTCCTATACTAATAGAGCCACATGCTCACCGGTTTGCCACATGATGTAGGCCTATGGACTGAACAAGAAACCACCAAAAATTTTAACCAGTCATCGTTCTCACAACACTGAGGACCAGTCATTCGAAATGACTTCTCCATGCATTTTATGCATTGGTAAAAGCACTATGATGAAAAGTGTGATATGTTTTCAGGTATCTCCTATACTAATAGAGCCACATGCTCACCGGTTTGCCACATGATGTAGGCCTATGGACTGAACAAGAAACCACCAAAAATTTTAACCAGTCATCGTTCTCACAACACTGAGGACCAGTCATTCGAAATGACTTCTCCATGCATTTTATGCATTGGTAAAAGCACTATGATGAAAAGTGTGATATGTTTTCAGGTATCTCCTATACTAATAGAGCCACATGCTCACCGGTTTGCCACATGATGTAGGCCTATGGACTGAACAAGAAACCACCAAAAATTTTAACCAGTCATCGTTCTCACAACACTGAGGACCAGTCATTCGAAATGACTTCTCCATGCATTTTATGCATTGGTAAAAGCACTATGATGAAAAGTGTGATATGTTTTCAGGTATCTCCTATACTAATAGAGCCACATGCTCACCGGTTTGCCACATGATGTAGGCCTATGGACTGAACAAGAAACCACCAAAAATTTTAACCAGTCATCGTTCTCACAACACTGAGGACCAGTCATTCGAAATGACTTCTCCATGTGTTATGGCTGGCAATCAGGCAACACAGCGTGCAGTAATCAGCGCACATACAGAGATCTGGCAATAACCCAAAACAATAGGACGAGCTCTGAGACGTGGAATCTCTGTAGACTGCAGTACCTGATCTATCCTCACACAACTGGAAGCAGCAGTGGATTGCGCCTATCAACTACCTATGCAACTCGGCACTGCCTGAGGAGCTGACTAGCCTGAAGATAGAAATACAAGCCTGACTTACCTCAGAGAAATACCCCAAAGGAATAGGCAGCCCCCACATATAATGACTGTTAGCAAGATGAAAAGACAAACGTAGGAATGAAATAGATTCAGCAAAGTGAGGCCCGATATTCTAGACAGAGCGAGGATAGCAAAGAGAACTATGCAGTCTACAAAAAACCCTAAAACGAAAACCACGCAAAGGGGCAAAAAGACCCACCGTGCCGAACTAACAGCACGGCGGTGCACCCCTTTGCTTCTCAGAGCTTCCAGCAAAAGATAAAAACAAGCTGGACAGAAAAAACAGAAAACAAACTAGAAGCACTTATCTAGCAGAGCAGCAGGCCCAAGGAAAGATGCAGTAGCTCAGATCCAACACTGGAACATTGCCAAGGAGCAAGGAAGACAGACTCAGGTGGAGCTAAATAGCAAGGCAGCCAACGAGCTCACCAAAACACCTGAGGGAGGAAGCCCAGAGACTGCAATACCACTTGTGACCACAGAAGTGAACTCAGCCACAGAATTCACAACAGTACCCCCCCCTTGAGGAGGGGTCACCGAACCCTCACCAGAACCCCCAGGCCGACCAGGATGAGCCACATGAAAGGCACGAACAAGATCTGGGGCATGGACATCAGAGGCAAAAACCCAGGAATTATCTTCCTGAGCATAACCCTTCCATTTGACCAGATACTGGAGTTTCCGTCTAGAGACACGAGAATCCAAAATCTTCTCCACAATATACTCCAATTCCCCCTCCACCAAAACAGGGGCAGGAGGCTCCACAGATGGAACCATAGGTGCCACGTATCTCCTCAACAACGACCTATGGAATACATTATGTATGGAAAAGGAGTCTGGGAGGGTCAGACGAAAAGACACCGGATTGAGAATCTCAGAAATCCTATATGGACCAATAAAACGAGGTTTAAATTTAGGAGAGGAAACCTTCATAGGTATATGACGAGAAGATAACCAAACCAGATCCCCAACACGAAGTCGGGGTCCCACACGGCGTCTGCGATTAGCGAAAAGCTGAGCCTTCTCCTGGGACAAGGTCAAATTGTCCACTACCTGAGTCCAGATCTGCTGCAACCTGTCCACCACATAATCCACACCAGGACAGTCCGAAGACTCAACCTGTCCTGAAGAGAAACGAGGATGGAACCCAGAATTGCAGAAAAATGGAGAGACCAAGGTAGCCGAGCTGGCCCGATTATTAAGGGCGAACTCAGCCAACGGCAAAAATGACACCCAATCATCCTGGTCAGCGGAAACAAAACATCTCAGATATGTTTCCAAGGTCTGATTGGTTCGTTCGGTCTGGCCATTAGTCTGAGGATGGAAGGCCGAGGAAAAAGATAGGTCAATGCCCATCCTACCACAAAAGGCTCGCCAGAACCTCGAGACAAACTGGGAACCTCTGTCAGAAACAATATTCTCAGGAATGCCATGTAAACGAACCACATGCTGGAAGAACAAAGGCACCAAATCAGAGGAGGAAGGCAATTTAACCAAGGGCACCAGATGGACCATTTTAGAAAAGCGATCACAGACCACCCAAATGACAGACATCTTTTGAGAAACGGGAAGGTCAGAAATGAAATCCATCGAAATATGTGTCCAAGGCCTCTTCGGGACCGGCAAGGGCAAAAGCAACCCACTGGCACGTGAACAGCAGGGCTTAGCCCTAGCACAAATTCCACAGGACTGCACAAAAGCACGCACATCCCGTGACAGAGATGGCCACCAGAAGGATCTAGCAACCAACTCCCTGGTACCAAAGATTCCTGGATGACCGGCCAGCACCGAACAATGAAGTTCAGAGATAACTTTACTAGTCCACCTATCAGGGACGAACAGTTTCTCGGCCGGACAACGATCAGGTTTATTAGCCTGAAATTTCTGCAACACTCTCCGCAAATCAGGGGAGATGGCAGACACAATGACTCCTTCCTTGAGGATACTCGCCGGCTCAGATAACCCCGGAGAGTCGGGCACAAAACTCCTAGACAGAGCATCCGCCTTCACATTTTTAGAGCCCGGAAGGTATGAAATCACAAAATCAAAACGAGCAAAAAATAACGACCAACGGGCCTGTCTAGGATTCAAGCGCTTGGCAGACTCAAGATAAGTAAGGTTCTTATGATCAGTCAAAACCACCACGCGATGCTTAGCACCCTCAAGCCAATGACGCCACTCCTCGAATGCCCACTTCATGGCCAGCAACTCTCGGTTGCCCACATCATAATTACGCTCAGCAGCAGAAAATTTCCTGGAAAAGAAAGCACATGGTTTGAACACTGAGCAACCAGAACCTCTCTGTGACAAAACCGCCCCTGCACCAATCTCAGAAGCATCAACCTCGAGCTGGAACGGAAGAGAAACATCAGGTTGACACAACACAGGGGCACAGCAAAAACGACGCTTCAACTCCTGAAAAGCTTCCACGGCAGCAGAAGACCAATTAACCAAATCAGCACCCTTCTTGGTCAAATCGGTCAATGGTCTGGCAATGCTAGAAAAATTACAGATGAAGCGACGATAAAAATTAGCAAAGCCCAGGAATTTCTGCAAACTTTTTAGAGATGTCGGCTGAGTCCAATCCTGGATGGCCTGAACCTTAACCGGATCCATCTCGATAGTAGAAGGGGAAAAGATGAACCCCAAAAATGAAACTTTCTGCACACCGAAGAGACACTTTGATCCCTTCACGAACAAGGAATTAGCACGCAGTACCTGGAAAACCATTCTGACTTGCTTCACATGAGACTCCCAATCATCTGAGAAGATCAAAATGTCATCCAAGTAAACAATCAAGAATTTATCCAGATACTCACGGAAAATGTCATGCATAAAAGACTGAAAAACAGATGGAGCATTGGCAAGTCCGAACGGCATCACCAGATACTCAAAATGACCCTCGGGCGTATTAAATGCCGTTTTCCATTCATCTCCCTGCCTGATTCTCAGCAGATTATACGCACCACGAAGATCAATCTTAGTAAACCAACTAGCCCCCTTAATCCGAGCAAACAAGTCAGAAATCAATGGCAAGGGATACTGAAACTTAACAGTGATCTTATTAAGAAGGCGGTAATCAATACACGGTCTTAGCGAACCATCCTTCTTGGCTACAAAAAAGAACCCTGCTCCCAATGGTGACGACGATGGGCGAATATGTCCCTTCTCCAGGGACTCCTTCACATAACTGCGCATAGCGGTGTGTTCAGGTACGGACAAATTAAATAAACAACCCTTAGGGAATTTACTACCAGGAATCAAATCGATAGCACAATCACAATTCCTATGCGGAGGAAGGGCATCAGACTTGGACTCTTCAAATACATCCTGAAAGTCCGACAAGAACTCTGGGATGTCAGAAGGAATGGATGACGAAATAGACAAAAATGGAACATCACCATGTACTCCCTGACAACCCCAGCTGGTTACCGACATAGAGTTCCAATCCAATACTGGATTATGGGTTTGTAGCCATGGCAACCCCAACACGACCACATCATGCAAATTATGCAGTACCAAAAAGCGAATAACTTCCTGATGTGCAGGAGCCATGCACATGGTCAGCTGGGCCCAGTACTGAGGCTTATTCTTGGCCAGAGGTGTAGCATCAATTCCTCTCAACGGAATAGGACACCGCAAAGGCTCCAAGAAAAATCCACAACGTTTAGCATAATCCAAATCCATCAGATTCAGGGCAGCGCCTGAATCCACAAACGCCATGACAGAATATGATGACAAAGAGCACATTAAGGTAATGGACAAAAGGAATTTGGACTGTACAGTACCAATAACGGCAGAGCTATCGAACCGCCTAGTGCGTTTAGGACAATTAGAAATAGCATGAGTAGAATCACCACAATAGAAACACAGTCTGTTCAGACGTCTGTGTTCGTGCCGTTCTACTTTAGTCATAGTCCTGTCGCACTGCATAGGCTCAGGCTTACTCTCAGACAATACCGCCAGATGGTGCACAGATTTACGCTCGCGCAAGCGACGACCGATCTGAATGGCCAAGGACATAGACTCATTCAAACCAGCAGGCATAGGAAATCCCACCATTACATCCTTAAGAGCTTCAGAGAGACCCTTTCTGAACAAAGCCGCTAGTGCAGATTCATTCCACAGAGTGAGTACTGACCATTTTCTAAATTTCTGACAATATACTTCTACATCATCCTGACCCTGGCATAAAGCCAGCAGATTTTTCTCAGCTTGATCCACTGAATTAGGCTCATCGTAAAGCAATCCCAGCGCCTGGAAAAATGCATCAACATTACTCAATGCAGAATCTCCTGGTGCAAGAGAAAACGCCCAGTCCTGTGGGTCGCCGCGCAAAAAAGAAATAATAATCAAAACCTGTTGAATAGGATTACCAGAAGAATGAGGTTTTAAGGCCAAAAATAGCTTACAATTATTTCTGAAGCTCAGGAACTTAGTTCTGTCACCAAAAAACAAATCAGGAATCGGAATTCTTGGTTCTAGCATCGATTTCTGATCAATAGTATCTTGAATCTTTTGTACATTTACAACGAGATTATCCATTGAGGAGCACAGAGCCTGAATATCCATGTCCACAGCTGTGTCCTGAAGCACTCTAATGTCTAGGGGAAAAAAAAGACTGAAGACAGAGCTAAGAAAAAAAAATAATGTCAGGATTTCTTTTTTCCCTCTATTGGAAATCATTGATTGGCTCCTTGTACTGTTATGGCTGGCAATCAGGCAACACAGCGTGCAGTAATCAGCGCACATACAGAGATCTGGCAATAACCCAAAACAATAGGACGAGCTCTGAGACGTGGAATCTCTGTAGACTGCAGTACCTGATCTATCCTCACACAACTGGAAGCAGCAGTGGATTGCGCCTATCAACTACCTATGCAACTCGGCACTGCCTGAGGAGCTGACTAGCCTGAAGATAGAAATAGAAGCCTGACTTACCTCAGAGAAATACCCCAAAGGAATAGGCAGCCCCCACATATAATGACTGTTAGCAAGATGAAAAGACAAACGTAGGAATGAAATAGATTCAGCAAAGTGAGGCCCGATATTCTAGACAGAGCGAGGATAGCAAAGAGAACTATGCAGTCTACAAAAAACCCTAAAACGAAAACCACGCAAAGGGGCAAAAAGACCCACCGTGCCGAACTAACAGCACGGCGGTGCACCCCTTTGCTTCTCAGAGCTTCCAGCAAAAGATAAAAACAAGCTGGACAGAAAAAACAGAAAACAAACTAGAAGCACTTATCTAGCAGAGCAGCAGGCCCAAGGAAAGATGCAGTAGCTCAGATCCAACACTGGAACATTGACAAGGAGCAAGGAAGACAGACTCAGGTGGAGCTAAATAGCAAGGCAGCCAACGAGCTCACCAAAACACCTGAGGGAGGAAGCCCAGAGACTGCAATACCACTTGTGACCACAGAAGTGAACTCAGCCACAGAATTCACAACATCCATGCATTTTATGCATTGGTAAAAGCACTATGATGAAAAGTGTGATATGTTTTCAGGTATCTCCTATACTAATAGAGCCACATGCTCACCGGTTTGCCACATGATGTAGGCCTATGGACTGAACAAGAAACCACCAAAAATTTTAACCAGTCATCGTTCTCACAACACTGAGGACCAGTCATTCGAAATGACTTCTCCATGCATTTTATGCATTGGTAAAAGCACTATGATGAAAAGTGTGATATGTTTTCAGGTATCTCCTATACTAATAGAGCCACATGCTCACCGGTTTGCCACATGATGTAGGCCTATGGACTGAACAAGAAACCACTAAAAATTTTAACCAGTCATCGTTCTCACAACACTGAGGACCAGTCATTCGAAATGACTTCTCCATGCATTTTATGCATTGGTAAAAGCACTATGATGAAAAGTGTGATATGTTTTCAGGTATCTCCTATACTAATAGAGCCACATGCTCACCGGTTTGCCACATGATGTAGGCCTATGGACTGAACAAGAAACCACCAAAAATTTTAACCAGTCATCGTTCTCACAACACTGAGGACCAGTCATTCGAAATGACTTCTCCATGCATTTTATGCATTGGTAAAAGCACTATGATGAAAAGTGTGATATGTTTTCAGGTATCTCCTATACTAATAGAGCCACATGCTCACGGGTTTGCCACATGATGTAGGCCTATGGACTGAACAAGAAACCACCAAAAATTTTAACCAGTCATCGTTCTCACAACACTGAGGACCAGTCATTCGAAATGACTTCTCCATGCATTTTATGCATTGGTAAAAGCACTATGATGAAAAGTGTGATATGTTTTTAGGTATCTCCTATACTAATAGAGCCACATGCTCACCGGTTTGCCACATGATGTAGGCCTATGGACTGAACAAGAAACCACCAAAAATATTAACCAGTCATCGTTCTCACACTGAGGACCAGTCATTCGAAATGACTTCTCCATGCATTTTATGCATTGGTAAAAGCACTATGATGAAAAGTGTGATATGTTTTCAGGTATCTCCTATACTAATAGAGCCACATGCTCACCGGTTTGCCACATGATGTAGGCCTATGGACTGAACAAGAAACCACCAAAAATTTTAACCAGTCATCGTTCTCACAACACTGAGGACCAGTCATTCGAAATGACTTCTCCATGCATTTTATGCATTGGTAAAAGCACTATGATGAAAAGTGTGATATGTTTTCAGGTATCTCCTATACTAATAGAGCCACATGCTCACCGGTTTGCCACATGATGTAGGCCTATGGACTGAACAAGAAACCACCAAAAATTTTAACCAGTCATCGTTCTCACAACACTGAGGACCAGTCATTCGAAATGACTTCTCCATGCATTTTATGCATTGGTAAAAGCACTATGATGAAAAGTGTGATATGTTTTCAGGTATCTCCTATACTAATAGAGCCACATGCTCACCGGTTTGCCACATGATGTAGGCCTATGGACTGAACAAGAAACCACCAAAAATTTTAACCAGTCATCGTTCTCACAACACTGAGGACCAGTCATTCGAAATGACTTCTCCATGCATTTTATGCATTGGTAAAAGCACTATGATGAAAAGTGTGATATGTTTTCAGGTATCTCCTATACTAATAGAGCCACATGCTCACCAGTTTGCCAGATGATGTAGGCCTATGGACTGAACAAGAAACCACCAAAAATTTTAACCAGTCATCGTTCTCACAACACTGAGGACCAGTCATTCGAAATGACTTCTCCATGCATTTTATGCATTGGTAAAAGCACTATGATGAAAAGTGTGATATGTTTTCAGGTATCTCCTATACTAATAGAGCCACATGCTCACCGGTTTGCCACATGATGTAGGCCTATGGACTGAACAAGAAACCACCAAAAATTTTAACCAGTCATCGTTCTCACAACACTGAGGACCAGTCATTCGAAATGACTTCTCCATGCATTTTATGCATTGGTAAAAGCACTATGATGAAAAGTGTGATATGTTTTCAGGTATCTCCTATACTAATAGAGCCACATGCTCACCGGTTTGCCACATGATGTAGGCCTATGGACTGAACAAGAAACCACCAAAAATTTTAACCAGTCATCGTTCTCACAACACTGAGGACCAGTCATTCGAAATGACTTCTCCATGCATTTTATGCATTGGTAAAAGCACTATGATGAAAAGTGTGATATGTTTTCAGGTATCTCCTATACTAATAGAGCCACATGCTCACCGGTTTGCCACATGATGTAGGCCTATGGACTGAACAAGAAACCACCAAAAATTTTAACCAGTCATCGTTCTCACAACACTGAGGACCAGTCATTCGAAATGACTTCTCCATGCATTTTATGCATTGGTAAAAGCACTATGATGAAAAGTGTGATATGTTTTCAGGTATCTCCTATACTAATAGAGCCACATGCTCACCGGTTTGCCACATGATGTAGGCCGATGGACTGAACAAGAAACCACCAAAAATTTTAACCAGTCATCGTTCTCACAACACTGAGGACCAGTCATTCGAAATGACTTCTCCATGCATTTTATGCATTGGTAAAAGCACTATGATGAAAAGTGTGATATGTTTTCAGGTATCTCCTATACTAATAGAGCCACATGCTCACCGGTTTGCCACATGATGTAGGCCTATGGACTGAACAAGAAACCACCAAAAATTTTAACCAGTCATCGTTCTCACAACACTGAGGACCAGTCATTCGAAATGACTTCTCCATGCATTTTATGCATTGGTAAAAGCACTATGATGAAAAGTGTGATATGTTTTCAGGTATCTCCTATACTAATAGAGCCACATGCTCACCGGTTTGCCACATGATGTAGGCCTATGGACTGAACAAGAAACCACCAAAAATTTTAACCAGTCATCGTTCTCACAACACTGAGGACCAGTCATTCGAAATGACTTCTCCATGCATTTTATGCATTGGTAAAAGCACTATGATGAAAAGTGTGATATGTTTTCAGGTATCTCCTATACTAATAGAGCCACATGCTCACCGGTTTGCCACATGATGTAGGCCTATGGACTGAACAAGAAACCACCAAAAATTTTAACCAGTCATCGTTCTCACAACACTGAGGACCAGTCATTCGAAATGACTTCTCCATGCATTTTATGCATTGGTAAAAGCACTATGATGAAAAGTGTGATATGTTTTCAGGTATCTCCTATACTAATAGAGCCACATGCTCACCGGTTTGCCACATGATGTAGGCCTATGGACTGAACAAGAAACCACCAAAAATTTTAACCAGTCATCGTTCTCACAACACTGAGGACCAGTCATTCGAAATGACTTCTCCATGCATTTTATGCATTGGTAAAAGCACTATGATGAAAAGTGTGATATGTTTTCAGGTATCTCCTATACTAATAGAGCCACATGCTCACCGGTTTGCCACATGATGTAGGCCTATGGACTGAACAAGAAACCACCAAAAATTTTAACCAGTCATCGTTCTCACAACACTGAGGACCAGTCATTCGAAATGACTTCTACTCCATGCATTTTATGCATTGGTAAAAGCACTATGATGAAAAGTGTGATATGTTTTCAGGTATCTCCTATACTAATAGAGCCACATGCTCACCGGTTTGCCACATGATGTAGGCCTATGGACTGAACAAGAAACCACCAAAAATTTTAACCAGTCATCGTTCTCACAACACTGAGGACCAGTCATTCGAAATGACTTCTCCATGCATTTTATGCATTGGTAAAAGCACTATGATGAAAAGTGTGATATGTTTTCAGGTATCTCCTATACTAATAGAGCCACATGCTCACCGGTTTGCCACATGATGTAGGCCTATGGACTGAACAAGAAACCACCAAAAATTTTAACCAGTCATCGTTCTCACAACACTGAGGACCAGTCATTCGAAATGACTTCTCCATGCATTTTATGCATTGGTAAAAGCACTATGATGA
This sequence comes from Ranitomeya imitator, assembly GCF_032444005.1. Taxonomy (NCBI): domain Eukaryota; kingdom Metazoa; phylum Chordata; class Amphibia; order Anura; family Dendrobatidae; genus Ranitomeya; species Ranitomeya imitator. The sequence continues at coordinate 42,404 of NW_027194054.1, forward strand.
AAAGTGTGATATGTTTTCAGGTATCTCCTATACTAATAGAGCCACATGCTCACCGGTTTGCCACATGATGTAGGCCTATGGACTGAACAAGAAACCACCAAAAATTTTAACCAGTCATCGTTCTCACAACACTGAGGACCAGTCATTCGAAATGACTTCTCCATGCATTTTATGCATTGGTAAAAGCACTATGATGAAAAGTGTGATATGTTTTCAGGTATCTCCTATACTAATAGAGCCACATGCTCACCGGTTTGCCACATGATGTAGGCCTATGGACTGAACAAGAAACCACCAAAAATTTTAACCAGTCATCGTTCTCACAACACTGAGGACCAGTCATTCGAAATGACTTCTCCATGCATTTTATGCATTGGTAAAAGCACTATGATGAAAAGTGTGATATGTTTTCAGGTATCTCCTATACTAATAGAGCCACATGCTCACCGGTTTGCCACATGATGTAGGCCTATGGACTGAACAAGAAACCACCAAAAATTTTAACCAGTCATCGTTCTCACAACACTGAGGACCAGTCATTCGAAATGACTTCTCCATGCATTTTATGCATTGGTAAAAGCACTATGATGAAAAGTGTGATATGTTTTCAGGTATCTCCTATACTAATAGAGCCACATGCTCACCGGTTTGCCACATGATGTAGGCCTATGGACTGAACAAGAAACCACCAAAAATTTTAACCAGTCATCGTTCTCACAACACTGAGGACCAGTCATTCGAAATGACTTCTCCATGCATTTTATGCATTGGTAAAAGCACTATGATGAAAAGTGTGATATGTTTTCAGGTATCTCCTATACTAATAGAGCCACATGCTCACCGGTTTGCCACATGATGTAGGCCTATGGACTGAACAAGAAACCACCAAAAATTTTAACCAGTCATCGTTCTCACAACACTGAGGACCAGTCATTCGAAATGACTTCTCCATGCATTTTATGCATTGGTAAAAGCACTATGATGAAAAGTGTGATATGTTTTCAGGTATCTCCTATACTAATAGAGCCACATGCTCACCGGTTTGCCACATGATGTAGGCCTATGGACTGAACAAGAAACCACCAAAAATTTTAACCAGTCATCGTTCTCACAACACTGAGGACCAGTCATTCGAAATGACTTCTCCATGCATTTTATGCATTGGTAAAAGCACTATGATGAAAAGTGTGATATGTTTTCAGGTATCTCCTATACTAATAGAGCCACATGCTCACCGGTTTGCCACATGATGTAGGCCTATGGACTGAACAAGAAACCACCAAAAATTTTAACCAGTCATCGTTCTCACAACACTGAGGACCAGTCATTCGAAATGACTTCTCCATGCATTTTATGCATTGGTAAAAGCACTATGATGAAAAGTGTGATATGTTTTCAGGTATCTCCTATACTAATAGAGCCACATGCTCACCGGTTTGCCACATGATGTAGGCCTATGGACTGAACAAGAAACCACCAAAAATTTTAACCAGTCATCGTTCTCACAACACTGAGGACCAGTCATTCGAAATGACTTCTCCATGCATTTTATGCATTGGTAAAAGCACTATGATGAAAAGTGTGATATGTTTTCAGGTATCTCCTATACTAATAGAGCCACATGCTCACCGGTTTGCCACATGATGTAGGCCTATGGACTGAACAAGAAACCACCAAAAATTTTAACCAGTCATCGTTCTCACAACACTGAGGACCAGTCATTCGAAATGACTTCTCCATGCATTTTATGCATTGGTAAAAGCACTATGATGAAAAGTGTGATATGTTTTCAGGTATCTCCTATACTAATAGAGCCACATGCTCACCGGTTTGCCACATGATGTAGGCCTATGGACTGAACAAGAAACCACCAAAAATTTTAACCAGTCATCGTTCTCACAACACTGAGGACCAGTCATTCGAAATGACTTCTCCATGCATTTTATGCATTGGTAAAAGCACTATGATGAAAAGTGTGATATGTTTTCAGGTATCTCCTATACTAATAGAGCCACATGCTCACCGGTTTGCCACATGATGTAGGCCTATGGACTGAACAAGAAACCACCAAAAATTTTAACCAGTCATCGTTCTCACAACACTGAGGACCAGTCATTCGAAATGACTTCTCCATGCATTTTATGCATTGGTAAAAGCACTATGATGAAAAGTGTGATATGTTTTCAGGTATCTCCTATACTAATAGAGCCACATGCTCACCGGTTTGCCACATGATGTAGGCCTATGGACTGAACAAGAAACCACCAAAAATTTTAACCAGTCATCGTTCTCACAACACTGAGGACCAGTCATTCGAAATGACTTCTCCATGCATTTTATGCATTGGTAAAAGCACTATGATGAAAAGTGTGATATGTTTTCAGGTATCTCCTATACTAATAGAGCCACATGCTCACCGGTTTGCCACATGATGTAGGCCTATGGACTGAACAAGAAACCACCAAAAATTTTAACCAGTCATCGTTCTCACAACACTGAGGACCAGTCATTCGAAATGACTTCTCCATGCATTTTATGCATTGGTAAAAGCACTATGATGAAAAGTGTGATATGTTTTCAGGTATCTCCTATACTAATAGAGCCACATGCTCACCGGTTTGCCACATGATGTAGGCCTATGGACTGAACAAGAAACCACCAAAAATTTTAACCAGTCATCGTTCTCACAACACTGAGGACCAGTCATTCGAAATGACTTCTCCATGCATTTTATGCATTGGTAAAAGCACTATGATGAAAAGTGTGATATGTTTTCAGGTATCTCCTATACTAATAGAGCCACATGCTCACCGGTTTGCCACATGATGTAGGCCTATGGACTGAACAAGAAACCACCAAAAATTTTAACCAGTCATCGTTCTCACAACACTGAGGACCAGTCATTCGAAATGACTTCTCCATGCATTTTATGCATTGGTAAAAGCACTATGATGAAAAGTGTGATATGTTTTCAGGTATCTCCTATACTAATAGAGCCACATGCTCACCGGTTTGCCACATGATGTAGGCCTATGGACTGAACAAGAAACCACCAAAAATTTTAACCAGTCATCGTTCTCACAACACTGAGGACCAGTCATTCGAAATGACTTCTCCATGCATTTTATGCATTGGTAAAAGCACTATGATGAAAAGTGTGATATGTTTTCAGGTATCTCCTATACTAATAGAGCCACATGCTCACCGGTTTGCCACATGATGTAGGCCTATGGACTGAACAAGAAACCACCAAAAATTTTAACCAGTCATCGTTCTCACAACACTGAGGACCAGTCATTCGAAATGACTTCTCCATGCATTTTATGCATTGGTAAAAGCCACTATGATGAAAAGTGTGATATGTTTTCAGGTATCTCCTATACTAATAGAGCCACATGCTCACCGGTTTGCCACATGATGTAGGCCTATGGACTGAACAAGAAACCACCAAAAGTTTTAACCAGTCATCGTTCTCACAACACTGAGGACCAGTCATTCGAAATGACTTCTCCATGCATTTTATGCATTGGTAAAAGCACTATGATGAAAAGTGTGATATGTTTTCAGGTATCTCCTATACTAATAGAGCCACATGCTCACCGGTTTGCCACATGATGTAGGCCTATGGACTGAACAAGAAACCACCAAAATTTTAACTAGTCATCGTTCTCACAACACTGAGGACCAGTCATTCGAAATGACTTCTCCATGCATTTTATGCATTGGTAAAAGCACTATGATGAAAAGTGTGATATGTTTTCAGGTATCTCCTATACTAATAGAGCCACATGCTCACCGGTTTGCCACATGATGTAGGCCTATGGACTGAACAAGAAACCACCAAAAATTTTAACCAGTCATTGTTCTCACAACACTGAGGACCAGTCATTCGAAATGACTTCTCCATGCATTTTATGCATTGGTAAAAGCACTATGATGAAAAGTGTGATATGTTTTCAGGTATCTCCTATACTAATAGAGCCACATGCTCACCGGTTTGCCACATGATGTAGGCCTATGGACTGAACAAGAAACCACCAAAAATTTTAACCAGTCATCGTTCTCACAACACTGAGGACCAGTCATTCGAAATGACTTCTCCATGCATTTTATGCATTGGTAAAAGCACTATGATGAAAAGTGTGATATGTTTTCAGGTATCTCCTATACTAATAGAGCCACATGCTCACCGGTTTGCCACATGATGTAGGCCTATGGACTGAACAAGAAACCACCAAAAATTTTAACCAGTCATCGTTCTCACAACACTGAGGACCAGTCATTCGAAATGACTTCTCCATGCATTTTATGCATTGGTAAAAGCACTATGATGAAAAGTGTGATATGTTTTCAGGTATCTCCTATACTAATAGAGCCACATGCTCACCGGTTTGCCACATGATGTAGGCCTATGGACTGAACAAGAAACCACCAAAAATTTTAACTAGTCATCGTTCTCACAACACTGAGGACCAGTCATTCGAAATGACTTCTCCATGCATTTTATGCATTGGTAAAAGCACTATGATGAAAAGTGTGATATGTTTTCAGGTATCTCCTATACTAATAGAGCCACATGCTCACCGGTTTGCCACATGATGTAGGCCTATGGACTGAACAAGAAACCACCAAAAATTTTAACCAGTCATTGTTCTCACAACACTGAGGACCAGTCATTCGAAATGACTTCTCCATGCATTTTATGCATTGGTAAAAGCACTATGATGAAAAGTGTGATATGTTTTCAGGTATCTCCTATACTAATAGAGCCACATGCTCACCGGTTTGCCACATGATGTAGGCCTATGGACTGAACAAGAAACCACCAAAAATTTTAACCAGTCATCGTTCTCACAACACTGAGGACCAGTCATTCGAAATGACTTCTCCATGCATTTTATGCATTGGTAAAACCACTATGATGAAAAGTGTGATATGTTTTCAGGTATCTCCTATACTAATAGAGCCACATGCTCACCGGTTTGCCACATGATGTAGGCCTATGGACTGAACAAGAAACCACCAAAAATTTTAACCAGTCATCGTTCTCACAACACTGAGGACCAGTCATTCGAAATGACTTCTCCATGCATTTTATGCATTGGTAAAAGCACTATGATGAAAAGTGTGATATGTTTTCAGGTATCTCCTATACTAATAGAGCCACATGCTCACCGGTTTGCCACATGATGTAGGCCTATGGACTGAACAAGAAACCACCAAAAATTTTAACTAGTCATCGTTCTCACAACACTGAGGACCAGTCATTCGAAATGACTTCTCCATGCATTTTATGCATTGGTAAAAGCACTATGATGAAAAGTGTGATATGTTTTCAGGTATCTCCTATACTAATAGAGCCACATGCTCACCGGTTTGCCACATGATGTAGGCCTATGGACTGAACAAGAAACCACCAAAAATTTTAACCAGTCATTGTTCTCACAACACTGAGGACCAGTCATTCGAAATGACTTCTCCATGCATTTTATGCATTGGTAAAAGCACTATGATGAAAAGTGTGATATGTTTTCAGGTATCTCCTATACTAATAGAGCCACATGCTCACCGGTTTGCCACATGATGTAGGCCTATGGACTGAACAAGAAACCACCAAAAATTTTAACCAGTCATCGTTCTCACAACACTGAGGACCAGTCATTCGAAATGACTTCTCCATGCATTTTATGCATTGGTAAAAGCACTATGATGAAAAGTGTGATATGTTTTCAGGTATCTCCTATACTAATAGAGCCACATGCTCACCGGTTTGCCACATGATGTAGGCCTATGGACTGAACAAGAAACCACCAAAAATTTTAACCAGTCATCGTTCTCACAACACTGAGGACCAGTCATTCGAAATGACTTCTCCATGCATTTTATGCATTGGTAAAAGCACTATGATGAAAAGTGTGATATGTTTTCAGGTATCTCCTATACTAATAGAGCCACATGCTCACCGGTTTGCCACATGATGTAGGCCTATGGACTGAACAAGAAACCACCAAAAATTTTAACCAGTCATCGCTCTCACAACACTGAGGACCAGTCATTCGAAATGACTTCTCCATGCATTTTATGCATTGGTAAAAGCACTATGATGAAAAGTGTGATATGTTTTCAGGTATCTCCTATACTAATAGAGCCACATGCTCACCGGTTTGCCACATGATGTAGGCCTATGGACTGAACAAGAAACCACCAAAAATTTTAACCAGTCATCGTTCTCACAACACTGAGGACCAGTCATTCGAAATGACTTCTCCATGCATTTTATGCATTGGTAAAACCACTATGATGAAAAGTGTGATATGTTTTCAGGTATCTCCTATACTAATAGAGCCACATGCTCACCGGTTTGCCACATGATGTAGGCCTATGGACTGAACAAGAAACCACCAAAAATTTTAACCAGTCATCGTTCTCACAACACTGAGGACCAGTCATTCGAAATGACTTCTCCATGCATTTTATGCATTGGTAAAAGCACTATGATGAAAAGTGTGATATGTTTTCAGGTATCTCCTATACTAATAGAGCCACATGCTCACCGGTTTGCCACATGATGTAGGCCTATGGACTGAACAAGAAACCACCAAAAATTTTAACCAGTCATCGTTCTCACAACACTGAGGACCAGTCATTCGAAATGACTTCTCCATGCATTTTATGCATTGGTAAAAGCACTATGATGAAAAGTGTGATATGTTTTCAGGTATCTCCTATACTAATAGAGCCACATGCTCACCGGTTTGCCACATGATGTAGGCCTATGGACTGAACAAGAAACCACCAAAAATTTTAACCAGTCATCGTTCTCACAACACTGAGGACCAGTCATTCGAAATGACTTCTCCATGCATTTTATGCATTGGTAAAAGCACTATGATGAAAAGTGTGATATGTTTTCAGGTATCTCCTATACTAATAGAGCCACATGCTCACCGGTTTGCCACATGATGTACGCCTATGGACTGAACAAGAAACCACCAAAAATTTTAACCAGTCATCGTTCTCACAACACTGAGGACCAGTCATTCGAAATGACTTCTCCATGCATTTTATGCATTGGTAAAAGCACTATGATGAAAAGTGTGATATGTTTTCAGGTATCTCCTATACTAATAGAGCCACATGCTCACCGGTTTGCCACATGATGTAGGCCTATGGACTGAACAAGAAACCACCAAAAATTTTAACCAGTCATCGCTCTCACAACACTGAGGACCAGTCATTCGAAATGACTTCTCCATGCATTTTATGCATTGGTAAAAGCACTATGATGAAAAGTGTGATATGTTTTCAGGTATCTCCTATACTAATAGAGCCACATGCTCACCGGTTTGCCACATGATGTAGGCCTATGGACTGAACAAGAAACCACCAAAAATTTTAACCAGTCATCGTTCTCACAACACTGAGGACCAGTCATTCGAAATGACTTCTCCATGCATTTTATGCATTGGTAAAACCACTATGATGAAAAGTGTGATATGTTTTCAGGTATCTCCTATACTAATAGAGCCACATGCTCACCGGTTTGCCACATGATGTAGGCCTATGGACTGAACAAGAAACCACCAAAAATTTTAACCAGTCATCGTTCTCACAACACTGAGGACCAGTCATTCGAAATGACTTCTCCATGCATTTTATGCATTGGTAAAAGCACTATGATGAAAAGTGTGATATGTTTTCAGGTATCTCCTATACTAATAGAGCCACATGCTCACCGGTTTGCCACATGATGTAGGCCTATGGACTGAACAAGAAACCACCAAAAATTTTAACCAGTCATCGTTCTCACAACACTGAGGACCAGTCATTCGAAATGACTTCTCCATGCATTTTATGCATTGGTAAAAGCACTATGATGAAAAGTGTGATATGTTTTCAGGTATCTCCTATACTAATAGAGCCACATGCTCACCGGTTTGCCACATGATGTAGGCCTATGGACTGAACAAGAAACCACCAAAAATTTTAACCAGTCATCGTTCTCACAACACTGAGGACCAGTCATTCGAAATGACTTCTCCATGCATTTTATGCATTGGTAAAAGCACTATGATGAAAAGTGTGATATGTTTTCAGGTATCTCCTATACTAATAGAGCCACATGCTCACCGGTTTGCCACATGATGTAGGCCTATGGACTGAACAAGAAACCACCAAAAATTTTAACTAGTCATCGTTCTCACAACACTGAGGACCAGTCATTCGAAATGACTTCTCCATGCATTTTATGCATTGGTAAAAGCACTATGATGAAAAGTGTGATATGTTTTCAGGTATCTCCTATACTAATAGAGCCACATGCTCACCGGTTTGCCACATGATGTAGGCCTATGGACTGAACAAGAAACCACCAAAAATTTTAACTAGTCATCGTTCTCACAACACTGAGGACCAGTCATTCGAAATGACTTCTCCATGCATTTTATGCATTGGTAAAAGCACTATGATGAAAAGTGTGATATGTTTTCAGGTATCTCCTATACTAATAGAGCCACATGCTCACCGGTTTGCCACATGATGTAGGCCTATGGACTGAACAAGAAACCACCAAAAATTTTAACCAGTCATTGTTCTCACAACACTGAGGACCAGTCATTCGAAATGACTTCTCCATGCATTTTATGCATTGGTAAAAGCACTATGATGAAAAGTGTGATATGTTTTCAGGTATCTCCTATACTAATAGAGCCACATGCTCACCGGTTTGCCACATGATGTGGGCCTATGGACTGAACAAGAAACCACCAAAAATTTTAACCAGTCATCGTTCTCACAACACTGAGGACCAGTCATTCGAAATGACTTCTCCATGCATTTTATGCAATGGTAAAAGCACTATGATGAAAAGTGTGATATGTTTTCAGGTATCTCCTATACTAATAGAGCCACATGCTCACCGGTTTGTCACATGATGTGGGCCTATGGACTGAACAAGAAACCACCAAAAATTTTAACCAGTCATCGTTCTCACAACACTGAGGACCAGTCATTCGAAATGACTTCTCCATGCATTTTATGCATTGGTAAAAGCACTATGATGAAAAGTGTGATATGTTTTCAGGTATCTCCTATACTAATAGAGCCATATGCTCACCGGTTTGCCACATGATGTAGGCCTATGGACTGAACAAGAAACCACCAAAAATTTTAACCAGTCATTGTTCTCACAACACTGAGGACCAGTCATTCGAAATGACTTCTCCATGCATTTTATGCATTAGTAAAAGCACTATGATGAAAAGTGTGATATGTTTTCAGGTATCTCCTATACTAATAGAGCCACATGCTCACCGGTTTGCCACATGATGTAGGCCTATGGACTGAACAAGAAACCACCAAAAATTTTAACCAGTCATCGTTCTCACAACACTGAGGACCAGTCATTCAAAATGACTTCTCCATGCATTTTATGCATTGGTAAAAGCACTATGATGAAAAGTGTGATATGTTTTCAGGTATCTCCTATACTAATAGAGCCACATGCTCACCGGTTTGCCACATGATGTAGGCCTATGGACTGAACAAGAAACCACCAAATATTTTAACCAGTCATCGTTCTCACAACACTGAGGACCAGTCATTCGAAATGACTTCTCCATGCATTTTATGCATTGGTAAAACCACTATGATGAAAAGTGTGATATGTTTTCAGGTATCTCCTATACTAATAGAGCCACATGCTCACCGGTTTGCCACATGATGTAGGCCTATGGACTGAACAAGAAACCACCAAAAATTTTAACCAGTCATCGTTCTCACAACACTGAGGACCAGTCATTCGAAATGACTTCTCCATGCATTTTATGCATTGGTAAAAGCACTACGATGAAAAGTGTGATATGTTTTCAGGTATCTCCTATACTAATAGAGCCACATGCTCACCGGTTTGCCACATGATGTAGGCCTATGGACTGAACAAGAAACCACCAAAAATTTTAACTAGCCATCGTTCTCACAACACTGAGGACCAGTCATTCGAAATGACTTCTCCATGCATTTTATGCATTGGTAAAAGCACTATGATGAAAAGTGTGATATGTTTTCAGGTATCTCCTATACTAATAGAGCCACATGCTCACCGGTTTGCCACATGATGTAGGCCTATGGACTGAACAAGAAACCACCAAAAATTTTAACCAGTCATTGTTCTCACAACACTGAGGACCAGTCATTCGAAATGACTTCTCCATGCATTTTATGCATTGGTAAAAGCACTATGATGAAAAGTGTGATATGTTTTCAGGTATCTCCTATACTAATAGAGCCACATGCTCACCGGTTTGCCACATGATGTAGGCCTATGGACTGAACAAGAAACCACCAAAAATTTTAACCAGTCATCGTTCTCACAACACTGAGGACCAGTCATTCGAAATGACTTCTCCATGCATTTTATGCATTGGTAAAAGCACTATGATGAAAAGTGTGATATGTTTTCAGGTATCTCCTATACTAATAGAGCCACATGCTCACCGGTTTGCCACATGATGTAGGCCTATGGACTGAACAAGAAACCACCAAAAATTTTAACCAGTCATCGTTCTCACAACACTGAGGACCAGTCATTCGAAATGACTTCTCCATGCATTTTATGCATTGGTAAAACCACTATGATGAAAAGTGTGATATGTTTTCAGGTATCTCCTATACTAATAGAGCCACATGCTCACCGGTTTGCCACATGATGTAGGCCTATGGACTGAACAAGAAACCACCAAAAATTTTAACCAGTCATCGTTCTCACAACACTGAGGACCAGTCATTCGAAATGACTTCTCCATGCATTTTATGCATTGGTAAAAGCACTATGATGAAAAGTGTGATATGTTTTCAGGTATCTCCTATACTAATAGAGCCACATGCTCACCGGTTTGCCACATGATGTAGGCCTATGGACTGAACAAGAAACCACCAAAAATTTTAACTAGTCATCGTTCTCACAACACTGAGGACCAGTCATTCGAAATGACTTCTCCATGCATTTTATGCATTGGTAAAAGCACTATGATGAAAAGTGTGATATGTTTTCAGGTATCTCCTATACTAATAGAGCCACATGCTCACCGGTTTGCCACATGATGTAGGCCTATGGACTGAACAAGAAACCACCAAAAATTTTAACCAGTCATTGTTCTCACAACACTGAGGACCAGTCATTCGAAATGACTTCTCCATGCATTTTATGCATTGGTAAAAGCACTATGATGAAAAGTGTGATATGTTTTCAGGTATCTCCTATACTAATAGAGCCACATGCTCACCGGTTTGCCACATGATGTAGGCCTATGTACTGAACAAGAAACCACCAAAAATTTTAACCAGTCATCGTTCTCACAACACTGAGGACCAGTCATTCGAAATGACTTCTCCATGCATTTTATGCATTGGTAAAAGCACTATGATGAAAAGTGTGATATGTTTTCAGGTATCTCCTATACTAATAGAGCCACATGCTCACCGGTTTGCCACATGATGTAGGCCTATGGACTGAACAAGAAACCACCAAAAATTTTAACCAGTCATCGTTCTCACAACACTGAGGACCAGTCATTCGAAATGACTTCTCCATGCATTTTATGCATTGGTAAAAGCACTATGATGAAAAGTGTGATATGTTTTCAGGTATCTCCTATACTAATAGAGCCACATGCTCACCGGTTTGCCACATGATGTAGGCCTCTGGACTGAACAAGAAACCACCAAAAATTTTAACCAGTCATCGCTCTCACAACACTGAGGACCAGTCATTCGAAATGACTTCTCCATGCATTTTATGCATTGGTAAAAGCACTATGATGAAAAGTGTGATATGTTTTCAGGTATCTCCTATACTAATAGAGCCACATGCTCACCGGTTTGCCACATGATGTAGGCCTATGGACTGAACAAGAAACCACCAAAAATTTTAACCAGTCATCGTTCTCACAACACTGAGGACCAGTCATTCGAAATGACTTCTCCATGCATTTTATGCATTGGTAAAAGCACTATGATGAAAAGTGTGATATGTTTTCAGGTATCTCCTATACTAATAGAGCCACATGCTCACCGGTTTGCCACATGATGTAGGCCTATGGACTGAACAAGAAACCACCAAAAATTTTAACCAGTCATCGTTCTCACAACACTGAGGACCAGTCATTCGAAATGACTTCTTCATGCATTTTATGCATTGGTAAAAGCACTATGATGAAAAGTGTGATATGTTTTCAGGTATCTCCTATACTAATAGAGCCACATGCTCACCGGTTTGCCACATGATGTAGGCCTATGGACTGAACAAGAAACCACCAAAAATTTTAACTAGTCATCGTTCTCACAACACTGAGGACCAGTCATTCGAAATGACTTCTCCATGCATTTTATGCATTGGTAAAAGCACTATGATGAAAAGTGTGATATGTTTTCAGGTATCTCCTATACTAATAGAGCCACATGCTCACCGGTTTGCCACATGATGTAGGCCTATGGACTGAACAAGAAACCACCAAAAATTTTAACCAGTCATTGTTCTCACAACACTGAGGACCAGTCATTCGAAATGACTTCTCCATGCATTTTATGCATTGGTAAAAGCACTATGATGAAAAGTGTGATATGTTTTCAGGTATCTCCTATACTAATAGAGCCACATGCTCACCGGTTTGCCACATGATGTAGGCCTATGGACTGAACAAGAAACCACCAAAAATTTTAACCAGTCATCGTTCTCACAACACTGAGGACCAGTCATTCGAAATGACTTCTTCATGCATTTTATGCATTGGTAAAAGCACTATGATGAAAAGTGTGATATGTTTTCAGGTATCTCCTATACTAATAGAGCCACATGCTCACCGGTTTGCCACATGATGTAGGCCTATGGACTGAACAAGAAACCACCAAAAATTTTAACCAGTCATCGTTCTCACAACACTGAGGACCAGTCATTCGAAATGACTTCTCCATGCATTTTATGCATTGGTAAAAGCACTATGATGAAAAGTGTGACATGTTTTCAGGTATCTCCTATACTAATAGAGCCACATGCTCACCGGTTTGCCACATGATGTAGGCCTATGGACTGAACAAGAAACCACCAAAAATTTTAACCAGTCATCGTTCTCACAACACTGAGGACCAGTCATTCGAAATGACTTCTCCATGCATTTTATGCATTGGTAAAAGCACTATGATGAAAAGTGTGATATGTTTTCAGGTATCGCCTATACTAATAGAGCCACATGCTCACCGGTTTGCCACATGATGTAGGCCTATGGACTGAACAAGAAACCACCAAAAATTTTAACCAGTCATCGTTCTCACAACACTGAGGACCAGTCATTCGAAATGACTTCTCCATGCATTTTATGCATTGGTAAAAGCACTATGATGAAAAGTGTGATATGTTTTCAGGTATCTCCTATACTAATAGAGCCACATGCTCACCGGTTTGCTACATGATGTAGGCCTATGGACTGAACAAGAAAACAACAAAAATTTTAACCAGTCATCGTTCTCACAACACTGAGGACCAGTCATTCGAAATGACTTCTCCATGCATTTTATGCATTGGTAAAAGCACTATGATGAAAAGTGTGATATGTTTTCAGGTATCTCCTATACTAATAGAGCCACATGCTCACCGGTTTGCCACATGATGTAGGCCTATGGACTGAACAAGAAACCACCAAAAATTTTAACCAGTCATCGTTCTCACAACACTGAGGACCAGTCATTCGAAATGACTTCTCCATGCATTTTATGCATTGGTAAAAGCACTATGATGAAAAGTGTGATATGTTTTCAGGTATCTCCTATACTAATAGAGCCACATGCTCACCGGTTTGCCACATGATGTAGGCCTATGGACTGAACAAGAAACCACCAAAAATTTTAACCAGTCATCGTTCTCACAACACTGAGGACCAGTCATTCGAAATGACTTCTTCATGCATTTTATGCATTGGTAAAAGCACTATGATGAAAAGTGTGATATGTTTTCAGGTATCTCCTATACTAATAGAGCCACATGCTCACCGGTTTGCCACATGATGTAGGCCTATGGACTGAACAAGAAACCACCAAAAATTTTAACCAGTCATCGTTCTCACAACACTGAGGACCAGTCATTCGAAATGACTTCTCCATGCATTTTATGCATTGGTAAAA
>NW_027194055.1:0-41490 GCF_032444005.1 Ranitomeya imitator
TGCATGGAGAAATCATTTCGAATGACTGGTCCTCAGTGTTGTGAGAACAATGACTGGTTAAAATTTTTGGTGGTTTCTTGTTCAGTCCATAGGCCTACATCATGTGGCAAACCGGTGAGCATGTGGCTCTATTAGTATAGGAGATACCTGAAAACATATCACACTTTTCATCATAGTGCTTTTACCAATGCATAAAATGCATGGAGAAGTCATTTCGAATGACTGGTCCTCAGTGTTGTGAGAACGATGACTGGTTAAAATTTTTGGTGGTTTCTTGTTCAGTCCATAGGCCTACATCATGTGGCAAACCGGTGAGCATGTGGCTCTATTAGTATAGGAGATACCTGAAAACATATCACACTTTTCATCATAGTGCTTTTACCAATGCATAAAATGCATGGAGAAGTCATTTCGAATGACTGGTCCTCAGTGTTGTGAGTACGATGACTGGTTAAAATTTTTGGTGGTTTCTTGTTCAGTCCATAGGCCTACATCATGTGGCAAACCGGTGAGCATGTGGCTCCATTAGTATAGGAGATACCTGAAAACATATCACACTTTTCATCATAGTGCTTTTACCAATGCATAAAATGCATGGAGAAGTCATTTCGAATGACTGGTCCTCAGTGTTGTGAGAACGATGACTGGTTAAAATTTTTGGTGGTTTCTTGTTCAGTCCATAGGCCTACATCATGTGGCAAACCGGTGAGCATGTGGCTCTATTAGTATAGGAGATACCTGAAAACATATCACACTTTTCATCATAGTGCTTTTACCAATGCATAAAATGCATGGAGAAGTCATTTCGAATGACTAGTCCTCAGTGTTGTGAGAACGATGACTGGTTAAAATTTTTGGTGGTTTCTTGTTCAGTCCATAGGCCTACATCATGTGGCAAACCGGTGAGCATGTGGCTCTATTAGTATAGGAGATACCTGAAAGCATATCACACTTTTCATCATAGTGCTTTTACCAATGCATAAAATGCATGGAGAAGTCATTTCGAATGACTGGTCCTCAGTGTTGTGAGAACGATGACTGGTTAAAATTTTTGGTGGTTTCTTGTTCAGTCCATAGGCCTACATCATGTGGCAAACCGGTGAGCATGTGGCTCTATTAGTATAGGAGATACCTGAAAACATATCACACTTTTCATCATAGTGCTTTAACCAATGCATAAAATGCATGGAGAAGTCATTTCGAATGACTGGTCCTCAGTGTTGTGAGAACGATGACTGGTTAAAATTTTTGGTGGTTTCTTGTTCAGTCCATAGGCCTACATCATGTGGCAAACCGGTGAGCATGTGGTTCTATTAGTATAGGAGATACCTGAAAACATATCACACTTTTCATCATAGTGCTTTTACCAATGCATAAAATGCATGGAGAAGTCATTTCGAATGACTGGTCCTCAGTGTTGTGAGAACGATGACTGGTTAAAATTTTTGGTGGTTTCTTGTTCAGTCCATAGGCCTACATCATGTGGCAAACCGGTGAGCATGTGGCTCTATTAGTATAGGAGATACCTGAAAACATATCACACTTTTCATCATAGTGCTTTTACCAATGCATAAAATGCATGGAGAAGTCATTTCGAATGACTGGTCCTCAGTAACATAGTAACATAGTAACATAGTTAGTAAGGCCGAAAAAAGACATTTGTCCATCCAGTTCAGCCTATATTCCATCATAATAAATAAATACCCAGATCTACGTCCTTCTACAGAACCTAATAATTGTATGATACAATATTGTTCTGCTCCAGGAAGACATCCAGGCCTCTCTTGAACCCCTCGACTGAGTTCGCCATCACCACCTCCTCAGGCAAGCAATTCCAGATTCTCACTGCCCTAACAGTAAAGAATCCTCTTCTATGTTGGTGGAAAAACCTTCTCTCCTCCAGACGCAAAGAATGCCCCCTTGTGCCCGTCACCTTCCTTGGTCATTTCGAATGACTGGTCCTCAGTGTTGTGAGAACGATGACTGGTTAAAATTTTTGGTGGTTTCTTGTTCAGTCCATAGGCCTACATCATGTGGCAAACCGGTGAGCATGTGGCTCTATTAGTATAGGAGATACCTGAAAACATATCACACTTTTCATCATAGTGCTTTTACCAATGCATAAAATGCATGGAGAAGTCATTTCGAATGACTGGTCCTCAGTGTTGTGAGAACGATGACTGGTTAAAATTTTTGGTGGTTTCTTGTTCAGTCCATAGGCCTACATCATGTGGCAAACCGGTGAGCATGTGGCTCTATTAGTATAGGAGATACCTGAAAACATATCACACTTTTCATCATAGTGCTTTTACCAATGCATAAAATGCATGGAGAAGTCATTTCGAATGACTGGTCCTCAGTGTTGTGAGAACGATGACTGGTTAAAATTTTTGGTGGTTTCTTGTTCAGTCCATAGGTCTACATCATGTGGCAAACCGGTGAGCATGTGGCTCTATTAGTATAGGAGATACCTGAAAACATATCACACTTTTCATCATAGTGCTTTTACCAATGCATAAAATGCATGGAGAAGTCATTTCGAATGACTGGTCCTCAGTGTTGTGAGAACGATGACTGGTTAAAATTTTTGGTGGTTTCTTGTTCAGTCCATAGGCCTACATCATGTGGCAAACCGGTGAGCATGTGGCTCTATTAGTATAGGAGATACCTGAAAACATATCACACTTTTCATCATAGTGCTTTTACCAATGCATAAAATGCATGGAGAAGTCATTTCGAATGACTGGTCCTCAGTGTTGTGAGAACGATGACTGGTTAAAATTTTTGGTGGTTTCTTGTTCAGTCCATAGGCCTACATCATGTGGCAAACCGGTGAGCATGTGGCTCTATTAGTATAGGAGATACCTGAAAACATATCACACTTTTCATCATAGTGCTTTTACCAATGCATAAAATGCATGGAGAAGTCATTTCGAATGACTGGTCCTCAGTGTTGTGAGAACGATGACTGGTTAAAATTTTTGGTGGTTTCTTGTTCAGTCCATAGGCCTACATCATGTGGCAAACCGGTGAGCATGTGGCTCTATTAGTATAGGAGATACCTGAAAACATATCACACTTTTCATCATAGTGCTTTTACCAATGCATAAAATGCATGGAGAAGTCATTTCGAATGACTGGTCCTCAGTGTTGTGAGTACGATGACTGGTTAAAATTTTTGGTGGTTTCTTGTTCAGTCCATAGGCCTACATCATGTGGCAAACCGGTGAGCATGTGGCTCCATTAGTATAGGAGATACCTGAAAACATATCACACTTTTCATCATAGTGCTTTTACCAATGCATAAAATGCATGGAGAAGTCATTTCGAATGACTGGTCCTCAGTGTTGTGAGAACGATGACTGGTTAAAATTTTTGGTGGTTTCTTGTTCAGTCCATAGGCCTACATCATGTGGCAAACCGGTGAGCATGTGGCTCTATTAGTATAGGAGATACCTGAAAACATATCACACTTTTCATCATGGTGCTTTTACCAATGCATAAAATGCATGGAGAAGTCATTTCGAATGACTAGTCCTCAGTGTTGTGAGAACGATGACTGGTTAAAATTTTTGGTGGTTTCTTGTTCAGTCCATAGGCCTACATCATGTGGCAAACCGGTGAGCATGTGGCTCTATTAGTATAGGAGATACCTGAAAACATATCACACTTTTCATCATAGTGCTTTTACCAATGCATAAAATGCATGGAGAAGTCATTTCGAATGACTGGTCCTCAGTGTTGTGAGAACGATGACTGGTTAAAATTTTTGGTGGTTTCTTGTTCAGTCCATAGGCCTACATCATGTGGCAAACCGGTGAGCATGTGGCTCTATTAGTATAGGAGATACCTGAAAACATATCACACTTTTCATCATAGTGCTTTTACCAATGCATAAAATGCATGGAGAAGTCATTTCGAATGACTGGTCCTCAGTGTTGTGAGTACGATGACTGGTTAAAATTTTTGGTGGTTTCTTGTTCAGTCCATAGGCCTACATCATGTGGCAAACCGGTGAGCATGTGGCTCCATTAGTATAGGAGATACCTGAAAACATATCACACTTTTCATCATAGTGCTTTTACCAATGCATAAAATGCATGGAGAAGTCATTTCGAATGACTGGTCCTCAGTGTTGTGAGAACGATGACTGGTTAAAATTTTTGGTGGTTTCTTGTTCAGTCCATAGGCCTACATCATGTGGCAAACCGGTGAGCATGTGGCTCTATTAGTATAGGAGATACCTGAAAACATATCACACTTTTCATCATGGTGCTTTTACCAATGCATAAAATGCATGGAGAAGTCATTTCGAATGACTAGTCCTCAGTGTTGTGAGAACGATGACTGGTTAAAATTTTTGGTGGTTTCTTGTTCAGTCCATAGGCCTACATCATGTGGCAAACCGGTGAGCATGTGGCTCTATTAGTATAGGAGATACCTGAAAACATATCACACTTTTCATCATAGTGCTTTTACCAATGCATAAAATGCATGGAGAAGTCATTTCGAATGACTGGTCCTCAGTGTTGTGAGAACGATGACTGGTTAAAATTTTTGGTGGTTTCTTGTTCAGTCCATAGGCCTACATCATGTGGCAAACCGGTGAGCATGTGGCTCTATTAGTATAGGAGATACCTGAAAACATATCACACTTTTCATCATAGTGCTTTTACCAATGCATAAAATGCATGGAGAAGTCATTTCGAATGACTGGTCCTCAGTGTTGTGAGAACGATGACTGGTTAAAATTTTTGGTGGTTTCTTGTTCAGTCCATAGGCCTACATCATGTGGCAAACCGGTGAGCATGTGGCTCTATTAGTATAGGAGATACCTGAAAACATATCACACTTTTCATAATAGTGCTTTAACCAATGCATAAAATGCATGGAGAAGTCATTTCGAATGACTGGTCCTCAGTGTTGTGAGAACGATGACTGGTTAAAATTTTTGGTGGTTTCTTGTTCAGTCCATAGGCCTACATCATGTGGCAAACCGGTGAGCATGTGGTTCTATTAGTATAGGAGATACCTGAAAACATATCACACTTTTCATCATAGTGCTTTTACCAATGCATAAAATGCATGGAGAAGTCATTTCGAATGACTGGTCCTCAGTGTTGTGAGAACGATGACTGGTTAAAATTTTTGGTGGTTTCTTGTTCAGTCCATAGGCCTACATCATGTGGCAAACCGGTGAGCATGTGGCTCTATTAGTATAGGAGATACCTGAAAACATATCACACTTTTCATCATAGTGCTTTTACCAATGCATAAAATGCATGGAGAAGTCATTTCGAATGACTGGTCCTCAGTGTTGTGAGAACGATGACTGGTTAAAATTTTTGGTGGTTTCTTGTTCAGTCCATAGGCCTACATCATGTGGCAAACCGGTGAGCATGTGGTTCTATTAGTATAGGAGATACCTGAAAACATATCACACTTTTCATCATAGTGCTTTTACCAATGCATAAAATGCATGGAGAAGTCATTTCGAATGACTGGTCCTCAGTGTTGTGAGAACGATGACTGGTTAAAATTTTTGGTGGTTTCTTGTTCAGTCCATAGGCCTACATCATGTGGCAAACCGGTGAGCATGTGGCTCTATTAGTATAGGAGATACCTGAAAACATATCACACTTTTCATCATAGTGCTTTTACCAATGCATAAAATGCATGGAGAAGTCATTTCGAATGACTGGTCCTCAGTAACATAGTAACATAGTAACATAGTTAGTAAGGCCGAAAAAAGACATTTGTCCATCCAGTTCAGCCTATATTCCATCATAATAAATAAATACCCAGATCTACGTCCTTCTACAGAACCTAATAATTGTATGATACAATATTGTTCTGCTCCAGGAAGACATCCAGGCCTCTCTTGAACCCCTCGACTGAGTTCGCCATCACAACCTCCTCAGGCAAGCAATTCCAGATTCTCACTGCCCTAACAGTAAAGAATCCTCTTCTATGTTGGTGGAAAAACCTTCTCTCCTCCAGACGCAAAGAATGCCCCCTTGTGCCCGTCACCTTCCTTGGTCATTTCGAATGACTGGTCCTCAGTGTTGTGAGAACGATGACTGGTTAAAATTTTTGGTGGTTTCTTGTTCAGTCCATAGGCCTACATCATGTGGCAAACCGGTGAGCATGTGGCTCTATTAGTATAGGAGATACCTGAAAACATATCACACTTTTCATCATAGTGCTTTTACCAATGCATAAAATGCATGGAGAAGTCATTTCGAATGACTGGTCCTCAGTGTTGTGAGAACGATGACTGGTTAAAATTTTTGGTGGTTTCTTGTTCAGTCCATAGGCCTACATCATGTGGCAAACCGGTGAGCATGTGGCTCTATTAGTATAGGAGATACCTGAAAACATATCACACTTTTCATCATAGTGCTTTTACCAATGCATAAAATGCATGGAGAAGTCATTTCGAATGACTGGTCCTCAGTGTTGTGAGAACGATGACTGGTTAAAATTTTTGGTGGTTTCTTGTTCAGTCCATAGGTCTACATCATGTGGCAAACCGGTGAGCATGTGGCTCTATTAGTATAGGAGATACCTGAAAACATATCACACTTTTCATCATAGTGCTTTTACCAATGCATAAAATGCATGGAGAAGTCATTTCGAATGACTGGTCCTCAGTGTTGTGAGAACGATGACTGGTTAAAATTTTTGGTGGTTTCTTGTTCAGTCCATAGGCCTACATCATGTGGCAAACCGGTGAGCATGTGGCTCTATTAGTATAGGAGATACCTGAAAACATATCACACTTTTCATCATAGTGCTTTTACCAATGCATAAAATGCATGGAGAAATCATTTCGAATGACTGGTCCTCAGTGTTGTGAGAACGATGACTGGTTAAAATTTTTGGTGGTTTCTTGTTCAGTCCATAGGCCTACATCATGTGGCAAACCGGTGAGCATGTGGCTCTATTAGTATAGGAGATACCTGAAAACATATCACACTTTTCATCATAGTGCTTTTACCAATGCATAAAATGCATGGAGAAGTCATTTCGAATGACTGGTCCTCAGTGTTGTGAGAACGATGACTGGTTAAAATTTTTGGTGGTTTCTTGTTCAGTCCATAGGCCTACATCATGTGGCAAACCGGTGAGCATTTGGCTCTATTAGTATAGGAGATACCTGAAAACATATCACACTTTTCATCATAGTGCTTTTACCAATGCATAAAATGCATGGAGAAGTCATTTCGAATGACTGGTCCTCAGTGTTGTGAGTACGATGACTGGTTAAAATTTTTGGTGGTTTCTTGTTCAGTCCATAGGCCTACATCATGTGGCAAACCGGTGAGCATGTGGCTCCATTAGTATAGGAGATACCTGAAAACATATCACACTTTTCATCATAGTGCTTTTACCAATGCATAAAATGCATGGAGAAGTCATTTCGAATGACTGGTCCTCAGTGTTGTGAGAACGATGACTGGTTAAAATTTTTGGTGGTTTCTTGTTCAGTCCATAGGCCTACATCATGTGGCAAACCGGTGAGCATGTGGCTCTATTAGTATAGGAGATACCTGAAAACATATCACACTTTTCATCATGGTGCTTTTACCAATGCATAAAATGCATGGAGAAGTCATTTCGAATGACTAGTCCTCAGTGTTGTGAGAACGATGACTGGTTAAAATTTTTGGTGGTTTCTTGTTCAGTCCATAGGCCTACATCATGTGGCAAACCGGTGAGCATGTGGCTCTATTAGTATAGGAGATACCTGAAAACATATCACACTTTTCATCATAGTGCTTTTACCAATGCATAAAATGCATGGAGAAGTCATTTCGAATGACTGGTCCTCAGTGTTGTGAGAACGATGACTGGTTAAAATTTTTGGTGGTTTCTTGTTCAGTCCATAGGCCTACATCATGTGGCAAACCGGTGAGCATGTGGCTCTATTAGTATAGGAGATACCTGAAAACATATCACACTTTTCATCATAGTGCTTTTACCAATGCATAAAATGCATGGAGAAGTCATTTCGAATGACTGGTCCTCAGTGTTGTGAGAACGATGACTGGTTAAAATTTTTGGTGGTTTCTTGTTCAGTCCATAGGCCTACATCATGTGGCAAACCGGTGAGCATGTGGCTCTATTAGTATAGGAGATACCTGAAAACATATCACACTTTTCATCATAGTGCTTTTACCAATGCATAAAATGCATGGAGAAATCATTTCGAATGACTGGTCCTCAGTGTTGTGAGAACGATGACTGGTTAAAATTTTTGGTGGTTTCTTGTTCAGTCCATAGGCCTACATCATGTGGCAAACCGGTGAGCATGTGGCTCTATTAGTATAGGAGATACCTGAAAACATATCACACTTTTCATCATAGTGCTTTTACCAATGCATAAAATGCATGGAGAAGTCATTTCGAATGACTGGTCCTCAGTGTTGTGAGAACGATGACTGGTTAAAATTTTTGGTGGTTTCTTGTTCAGTCCATAGGCCTACATCATGTGGCAAACCGGTGAGCATGTGGCTCTATTAGTATAGGAGATACCTGAAAACATATCACACTTTTCATCATAGTGCTTTTACCAATGCATAAAATGCATGGAGAAATCATTTCGAATGACTGGTCCTCAGTGTTGTGAGAACGATGACTGGTTAAAATTTTTGGTGGTTTCTTGTTCAGTCCATAGGCCTACATCATGTGGCAAACCGGTGAGCATGTGGCTCTATTAGTATAGGAGATACCTGAAAACATATCACACTTTTCATCATAGTGCTTTTACCAATGCATAAAATGCATGGAGAAGTCATTTCGAATGACTGGTCCTCAGTGTTGTGAGAACGATGACTGGTTAAAATTTTTGGTGGTTTCTTGTTCAGTCCATAGGCCTACATCATGTGGCAAACCGGTGAGCATGTGGCTCCATTAGTATAGGAGATACCTGAAAACATATCACACTTTTCATCATAGTGCTTTTACCAATGCATAAAATGCATGGAGAAGTCATTTCGAATGACTGGTCCTCAGTGTTGTGAGTACGATGACTGGTTAAAATTTTTGGTGGTTTCTTGTTCAGTCCATAGGCCTACATCATGTGGCAAACCGGTGAGCATGTGGCTCCATTAGTATAGGAGATACCTGAAAACATATCACACTTTTCATCATAGTGCTTTTACCAATGCATAAAATGCATGGAGAAGTCATTTCGAATGACTGGTCCTCAGTGTTGTGAGAACGATGACTGGTTAAAATTTTTGGTGGTTTCTTGTTCAGTCCATAGGCCTACATCATGTGGCAAACCGGTGAGCATGTGGCTCTATTAGTATAGGAGATACCTGAAAACATATCACACTTTTCATCATAGTGCTTTTACCAATGCATAAAATGCATGGAGAAGTCATTTCGAATGACTGGTCCTCAGTGTTGTGAGTACGATGACTGGTTAAAATTTTTGGTGGTTTCTTGTTCAGTCCATAGGCCTACATCATGTGGCAAACCGGTGAGCATGTGGCTCCATTAGTATAGGAGATACCTGAAAACATATCACACTTTTCATCATAGTGCTTTTACCAATGCATAAAATGCATGGAGAAGTCATTTCGAATGACTGGTCCTCAGTGTTGTGAGAACGATGACTGGTTAAAATTTTTGGTGGTTTCTTGTTCAGTCCATAGGCCTACATCATGTGGCAAACCGGTGAGCATGTGGCTCTATTAGTATAGGAGATACCTGAAAACATATCACACTTTTCATCATAGTGCTTTTACCAATGCATAAAATGCATGGAGAAGTCATTTCGAATGACTAGTCCTCAGTGTTGTGAGAACGATGACTGGTTAAAATTTTTGGTGGTTTCTTGTTCAGTCCATAGGCCTACATCATGTGGCAAACCGGTGAGCATGTGGCTCTATTAGTATAGGAGATACCTGAAAGCATATCACACTTTTCATCATAGTGCTTTTACCAATGCATAAAATGCATGGAGAAGTCATTTCGAATGACTGGTCCTCAGTGTTGTGAGAACGATGACTGGTTAAAATTTTTGGTGGTTTCTTGTTCAGTCCATAGGCCTACATCATGTGGCAAACCGGTGAGCATGTGGCTCTATTAGTATAGGAGATACCTGAAAACATATCACACTTTTCATTATAGTGCTTTTACCAATGCATAAAATGCATGGAGAAGTCATTTCGAATGACTGGTCCTCAGTGTTGTGAGAACGATGACTGGTTAAAATTTTTGGTGGTTTCTTGTTCAGTCCATAGGCCTACATCATGTGGCAAACCGGTGAGCATGTGGTTCTATTAGTATAGGAGATACCTGAAAACATATCACACTTTTCATCATAGTGCTTTTACCAATGCATAAAATGCATGGAGAAGTCATTTCGAATGACTGGTCCTCAGTGTTGTGAGAACGATGACTGGTTAAAATTTTTGGTGGTTTCTTGTTCAGTCCATAGGCCTACATCATGTGGCAAACCGGTGAGCATGTGGCTCTATTAGTATAGGAGATACCTGAAAACATATCACACTTTTCATCATAGTGCTTTTACCAATGCATAAAATGCATGGAGAAGTCATTTCGAATGACTGGTCCTCAGTAACATAGTAACATAGTAACATAGTTAGTAAGGCCGAAAAAAGACATTTGTCCATCCAGTTCAGCCTATATTCCATCATAATAAATAAATACCCAGATCTACGTCCTTCTACAGAACCTAATAATTGTATGATACAATATTGTTCTGCTCCAGGAAGACATCCAGGCCTCTCTTGAACCCCTCGACTGAGTTCGCCATCACCACCTCCTCAGGCAAGCAATTCCAGATTCTCACTGCCCTAACAGTAAAGAATCCTCTTCTATGTTGGTGGAAAAACCTTCTCTCCTCCAGACGCAAAGAATGCCCCCTTGTGCCCGTCACCTTCCTTGGTCATTTCGAATGACTGGTCCTCAGTGTTGTGAGAACGATGACTGGTTAAAATTTTTGGTGGTTTCTTGTTCAGTCCATAGGCCTACATCATGTGGCAAACCGGTGAGCATGTGGCTCTATTAGTATAGGAGATACCTGAAAACATATCACACTTTTCATCATAGTGCTTTTACAAATGCATAAAATGCATGGAGAAGTCATTTCGAATGACTGGTCCTCAGTGTTGTGAGAACGATGACTGGTTAAAATTTTTGGTGGTTTCTTGTTCAGTCCATAGGCCTACATCATGTGGCAAACCGTGAGCATGTGGCTCTATTAGTATAGGAGATACCTGAAAACATATCACACTTTTCATCATAGTGCTTTTACCAATGCATAAAATGCATGGAGAAGTCATTTCGAATGACTGGTCCTCAGTGTTGTGAGAACGATGACTGGTTAAAATTTTTGGTGGTTTCTTGTTCAGTCCATAGGCCTACATCATGTGGCAAACCGGTGAGCATGTGGCTCTATTAGTATAGGAGATACCTGAAAACATATCACACTTTTCATCATAGTGCTTTTACCAATGCATAAAATGCATGGAGAAGTCATTTCGAATGACTGGTCCTCAGTGTTGTGAGAACGATGACTGGTTAAAATTTTTGGTGGTTTCTTGTTCAGTCCATAGGCCTACATCATGTGGCAAACCGGTGAGCATGTGGCTCTATTAGTATAGGAGATACCTGAAAACATCACACTTTTCATCATAGTGCTTTTACCAATGCATAAAATGCATGGAGAAGTCATTTCGAATGACTGGTCCTCAGTGTTGTGAGAACGATGACTGGTTAAAATTTTTGGTGGTTTCTTGTTCAGTCCATAGGCCTACATCATGTGGCAAACCGGTGAGCATGTGGCTCTATTAGTATAGGAGATACCTGAAAACATCACACTTTTCATCATAGTGCTTTTACCAATGCATAAAATGCATGGAGAAGTCATTTCGAATGACTGGTCCTCAGTGTTGTGAGTACGATGACTGGTTAAAATTTTTGGTGGTTTCTTGTTCAGTCCATAGGCCTACATCATGTGGCAAACCGGTGAGCATGTGGCTCTATTAGTATAGGAGATACCTGAAAACATATCACACTTTTCATCATAGTGCTTTTACCAATGCATAAAATGCATGGAGAAGTCATTTCGAATGACTGGTCCTCAGTGTTGTGAGAACGATGACTGGTTTTAAATTTTTGGTGGTTTCTTGTTCAGTCCATAGGCCTACATCATGTGGCAAACCGGTGAGCATGTGGCTCTATTAGTATAGGAGATACCTGAAAACATATCACACTTTTCATCATAGTGCTTTTACCAATGCATAAAATGCATGGAGAAGTCATTTCGAATGACTGGTCCTCAGTGTTGTGAGAACGATGACTGGTTAAAATTTTTGGTGGTTTCTTGTTCAGTCCATAGGCCTACATCATGTGGCAAACCGGTGAGCATGTGGCTCTATTAGTATAGGAGATACCTGAAAACATATCACACTTTTCATCATAGTGCTTTTACCAATGCATAAAATGCATGGAGAAGTCATTTCGAATGACTGGTCCTCAGTGTTGTGAGAACGATGACTGGTTAAAATTTTTGGTGGTTTCTTGTTCAGTCCATAGGCCTACATCATGTGGCAAACCGGTGAGCATGTGGCTCTATTAGTATAGGAGATACCTGAAAACATATCACACTTTTCATCATAGTGCATTTACCAATGCATAAAATGCATGGAGAAGTCATTTCGAATGACTGGTCCTCAGTGTTGTGAGTACGATGACTGGTTAAAATTTTTGGTGGTTTTTTGTTCAGTCCATAGGCCTACATCATGTGGCAAACCGGTGAGCATGTGGCTCCATTAGTATAGGAGATACCTGAAAACATATCACACTTTTCATCATAGTGCTTTTACCAATGCATAAAATGCATGGAGAAGTCATTTCGAATGACTGGTCCTCAGTGTTGTGAGAACGATGACTGGTTAAAATTTTTGGTGGTTTCTTGTTCAGTCCATAGGCCTACATCATGTGGCAAACCGGTGAGCATGTGGCTCTATTAGTATAGGAGATACCTGAAAACATATCACACTTTTCATCATAGTGCTTTTAACAATGCATAAAATGCATGGAGAAGTCATTTCGAATGACTAGTCCTCAGTGTTGTGAGAACGATGACTGGTTAAAATTTTTGGTGGTTTCTTGTTCAGTCCATAGGCCTACATCATGTGGCAAACCGGTGAGCATGTGGCTCTATTAGTATAGGAGATACCTGAAAGCATATCACACTTTTCATCATAGTGCTTTTACCAATGCATAAAATGCATGGAGAAGTCATTTCGAATGACTGGTCCTCAGTGTTGTGAGAACGATGACTGGTTAAAATTTTTGGTGGTTTCTTGTTCAGTCCATAGGCCTACATCATGTGGCAAACCGGTGAGCATGTGGCTCTATTAGTATAGGAGATACCTGAAAACATATCACACTTTTCATCATAGTGCTTTTACCAATGCATAAAATGCATGGAGAAGTCATTTCGAATGACTGGTCCTCAGTGTTGTGAGAACGATGACTGGTTAAAATTTTTGGTGGTTTCTTGTTCAGTCCATAGGCCTACATCATGTGGCAAACCGGTGAGCATGTGGCTCTATTAGTATAGGAGATACCTGAAAACATATCACACTTTTCATCATAGTGCTTTTACCAATGCATAAAATGCATGGAGAAGTCATTTCGAATGACTGGTCCTCAGTGTTGTGAGAACGATGACTGGTTAAAATTTTTGGTGGTTTATTGTTCAGTCCATGGGCCTACATCATGTGGCAAACCGGTGAGCATGTGGCTCTATTAGTATAGGAGATACCTGAAAACATATCACACTTTTCATCATAGTGCTTTTACCAATGCATAAAATGCATGGAGAAGTCATTTCGAATGACTGGTCCTCAGTGTTGTGAGAACGATGACTGGTTAAAATTTTTGGTGGTTTCTTGTTCAGTCCATAGGCCTACATCATGTGGCAAACCGGTGAGCATGTGGCTCTATTAGTATAGGAGATACCTGAAAACATATCACACTTTTCATCATAGTGCTTTTACCAATGCATAAAATGCATGGAGAAGTCATTTCGAATGACTGGTCCTCAGTGTTGTGAGAACGATGACTGGTTAAAATTTTTGGTGGTTTCTTGTTCAGTCCATAGGCCTACATCATGTGGCAAACCGGTGAGCATGTGGCTCTATTAGTATAGGAGATACCTGAAAACATATCACACTTTTCATCATAGTGCTTTTACCAATGCATAAAATGCATGGAGAAGTCATTTCGAATGACTGGTCCTCAGTGTTGTGAGAACGATGACTGGTTAAAATTTTTGGTGGTTTCTTGTTCAGTCCATAGGCCTACATCATGTGGCAAACCGGTGAGCATGTGGCTCTATTAGTATAGGAGATACCTGAAAACATCACACTTTTCATCATAGTGCTTTTACCAATGCATAAAATGCATGGAGAAGTCATTTCGAATGACTGGTCCTCAGTGTTGTGAGAACGATGACTGGTTAAAATTTTTGGTGGTTTCTTGTTCAGTCCATAGGCCTACATCATGTGGCAAACCGGTGAGCATGTGGCTCTATTAGTATAGGAGATACCTGAAAACATCACACTTTTCATCATAGTGCTTTTACCAATGCATAAAATGCATGGAGAAGTCATTTCGAATGACTGGTCCTCAGTGTTGTGAGTACGATGACTGGTTAAAATTTTTGGTGGTTTCTTGTTCAGTCCATAGGCCTACATCATGTGGCAAACCGGTGAGCATGTGGCTCTATTAGTATAGGAGATACCTGAAAACATATCACACTTTTCATCATAGTGCTTTTACCAATGCATAAAATGCATGGAGAAGTCATTTCGAATGACTGGTCCTCAGTGTTGTGAGAACGATGACTGGTTAAAATTTTTGGTGGTTTCTTGTTCAGTCCATAGGCCTACATCATGTGGCAAACCGGTGAGCATGTGGCTCTATTAGTATAGGAGATACCTGAAAACATATCACACTTTTCATCATAGTGCTTTTACCAATGCATAAAATGCATGGAGAAGTCATTTCGAATGACTGGTCCTCAGTGTTGTGAGAACGATGACTGGTTAAAATTTTTGGTGGTTTCTTGTTCAGTCCATAGGCCTACATCATGTGGCAAACCGGTGAGCATGTGGCTCTATTAGTATAGGACATACCTGAAATCATATCACACTTTTCATCATAGTGCTTTTACCAATGCATAAAATGCATGGAGAAGTCATTTCGAATGACTGGTCCTCAGTGTTGTGAGAACGATGACTGGTTAAAATTTTTGGTGGTTTCTTGTTCAGTCCATAGGCCTACATCATGTGGCAAACCGGTGAGCATGTGGCTCTATTAGTATAGGAGATACCTGAAAGCATATCACACTTTTCATCATAGTGCTTTTACCAATGCATAAAATGCATGGAGAAGTCATTTCGAATGACTGGTCCTCAGTGTTGTGAGAACGATGACTGGTTAAAATTTTTGGTGGTTTCTTGTTCAGTCCATAGGCCTACATCATGTGGCAAACCGGTGAGCATGTGGCTCTATTAGTATAGGAGATACCTGAAAACATATCACACTTTTCATCATAGTGCTTTTACCAATGCATAAAATGCATGGAGAAGTCATTTCGAATGACTGGTCCTCAGTGTTGTGAGAACGATGACTGGTTAAAATTTTTGGTGGTTTCTTGTTCAGTCCATAGGCCTACATCATGTGGCAAACCGGTGAGCATGTGGCTCTATTAGTATAGGAGATACCTGAAAACATATCACACTTTTCATCATAGTGCTTTTACCAATGCATAAAATGCATGGAGAAGTCATTTCGAATGACTGGTCCTCAGTGTTGTGAGAACGATGACTGGTTAAAATTTTTGGTGGTTTCTTGTTCAGTCCATAGGCCTACATCATGTGGCAAACCGGTGAGCATGTGGCTCTATTAGTATAGGTGATACCTGAAAACATATCACACTTTTCATCATAGTGCTTTTACCAATGCATAAAATGCATGGAGAAGTCATTTCGAATGACTGGTCCTCAGTGTTGTGAGAACGATGACTGGTTAAAATTTTTGGTGGTTTCTTGTTCAGTCCATGGGCCTACATCATGTGGCAAACCGGTGAGCATGTGGCTCTATTAGTATAGGAGATACCTGAAAACATATCACACTTTTCATCATAGTGCTTTTACCAATGCATAAAATGCATGGAGAAGTCATTTCGAATGACTGGTCCTCAGTGTTGTGAGAACGATGACTGGTTAAAATTTTTGGTGGTTTCTTGTTCAGTCCATAGGCCTACATCATGTGGCAAACCGGTGAGCATGTGGCTCTATTAGTATAGGAGATACCTGAAAACATATCACACTTTTCATCATAGTGCTTTTACCAATGCATAAAATGCATGGAGAAGTCATTTCGAATGACTGGTCCTCAGTGTTGTGAGAACAATGACTGGTTAAAATTTTTGGTGGTTTCTTGTTCAGTCCATAGGCCTACATCATGTGGCAAACCGGTGAGCATGTGGCTCTATTAGTATAGGAGATACCTGAAAACATATCACACTTTTCATCATAGTGCTTTTACCAATGCATAAAATGCATGGAGAAGTCATTTCGAATGACTGGTCCTCAGTGTTGTGAGAACGATGACTGGTTAAAATTTTTGGTGGTTTCTTGTTCAGTCCATATGCCTACATCATGTGGCAAACCGGTGAGCATGTGGCTCTATTAGTATAGGAGATACCTGAAAACATATCACACTTTTCATCATAGTGCTTTTACCAATGCATAAAATGCATGGAGAAGTCATTTCGAATGACTGGTCCTCAGTGTTGTGAGAACGATGACTGGTTAAAATTTTTGGTGGTTTCTTGTTCAGTCCATAGGCCTACATCATGTGGCAAACCGGTGAGCATGTGGCTCTATTAGTATAGGAGATACCTGAAAACATATCACACTTTTCATCATAGTGCTTTTACCAATGCATAAAATGCATGGAGAAGTCAATTCGAATGACTGGTCCTCAGTGTTGTGAGAACGATGACTGGTTAAAATTTTTGGTGGTTTCTTGTTCAGTCCATAGGCCTACATCATGTGGCAAACCGGTGAGCATGTGGCTCTATTAGTATAGGAGATACCTGAAAACATATCACACTTTTCATCATAGTGCTTTTACCAATGCATAAAATGCATGGAGAAGTCATTTCGAATGACTGGTCCTCAGTGTTGTGAGAACAATGACTGGTTAAAATTTTTGGTGGTTTCTTGTTCAGTCCATAGGCCTACATCATGTGGCAAACCGGTGAGCATGTGGCTCTATTAGTATAGGAGATACCTGAAAACATCACACTTTTCATCATAGTGCTTTTACCAATGCATAAAATGCATGGAGAAGTCATTTCGAATGACTGGTCCTCAGTGTTGTGAGTACGATGACTGGTTAAAATTTTTGGTGGTTTCTTGTTCAGTCCATAGGCCTACATCATGTGGCAAACCGGTGAGCATGTGGCTCTATTAGTATAGGAGATACCTGAAAACATATCACACTTTTCATCATAGTGCTTTTACCAATGCATAAAATGCATGGAGAAGTCATTTCGAATGACTGGTCCTCAGTGTTGTGAGAACGATGACTGGTTAAAATTTTTGGTGGTTTCTTGTTCAGTCCATAGGCCTACATCATGTGGCAAACCGGTGAGCATGTGGCTCTATTAGTATAGGAGATACCTGAAAACATATCACACTTTTCATCATAGTGCTTTTACCAATGCATAAAATGCATGGAGAAGTCATTTCGAATGACTGGTCCTCAGTGTTGTGAGAACGATGACTGGTTAAAATTTTTGGTGGTTTCTTGTTCAGTCCATAGGCCTACATCATGTGGCAAACCGGTGAGCATGTGGCTCTATTAGTATAGGACATACCTGAAATCATATCACACTTTTCATCATAGTGCTTTTACCAATGCATAAAATGCATGGAGAAGTCATTTCGAATGACTGGTCCTCAGTGTTGTGAGAACGATGACTGGTTAAAATTTTTGGTGGTTTCTTGTTCAGTCCATAGGCCTACATCATGTGGCAAACCGGTGAGCATGTGGCTCTATTAGTATAGGAGATACCTGAAAGCATATCACACTTTTCATCATAGTGCTTTTACCAATGCATAAAATGCATGGAGAAGTCATTTCGAATGACTGGTCCTCAGTGTTGTGAGAACGATGACTGGTTAAAATTTTTGGTGGTTTCTTGTTCAGTCCATAGGCCTACATCATGTGGCAAACCGGTGAGCATGTGGCTCTATTAGTATAGGTGATACCTGAAAACATATCACACTTTTCATCATAGTGCTTTTACCAATGCATAAAATGCATGGAGAAGTCATTTCGAATGACTGGTCCTCAGTGTTGTGAGAACGATGACTGGTTAAAATTTTTGGTGGTTTCTTGTTCAGTCCATGGGCATACATCATGTGGCAAACCGGTGAGCATGTGGCTCTATTAGTATAGGAGATACCTGAAAACATATCACACTTTTCATCATAGTGCTTTTACCAATGCATAAAATGCATGGAGAAGTCATTTCGAATGACTGGTCCTCAGTGTTGTGAGAACGATGACTGGTTAAAATTTTTGGTGGTTTCTTGTTCAGTCCATAGGCCTACATCATGTGGCAAACCGGTGAGCATGTGGCTCTATTAGTATAGGAGATACCTGAAAACATATCACACTTTTCATCATAGTGCTTTTACCAATGCATAAAATGCATGGAGAAGTCATTTCGAATGACTGGTCCTCAGTGTTGTGAGAACAATGACTGGTTAAAATTTTTGGTGGTTTCTTGTTCAGTCCATAGGCCTACATCATGTGGCAAACCGGTGAGCATGTGGCTCTATTAGTATAGGAGATACCTGAAAACATATCACACTTTTCATCATAGTGCTTTTACCAATGCATAAAATGCATGGAGAAGTCATTTCGAATGACTGGTCCTCAGTGTTGTGAGAACGATGACTGGTTAAAATTTTTGGTGGTTTCTTGTTCAGTCCATATGCCTACATCATGTGGCAAACCGGTGAGCATGTGGCTCTATTAGTATAGGAGATACCTGAAAACATATCACACTTTTCATCATAGTGCTTTTACCAATGCATAAAATGCATGGAGAAGTCATTTCGAATGACTGGTCCTCAGTGTTGTGAGAACGATGACTGGTTAAAATTTTTGGTGGTTTCTTGTTCAGTCCATAGGCCTACATCATGTGGCAAACCGGTGAGCATGTGGCTCTATTAGTATAGGAGATACCTGAAAACATATCACACTTTTCATCATAGTGCTTTTACCAATGCATAAAATGCATGGAGAAGTCAATTCGAATGACTGGTCCTCAGTGTTGTGAGAACGATGACTGGTTAAAATTTTTGGTGGTTTCTTGTTCAGTCCATAGGCCTACATCATGTGGCAAACCGGTGAGCATGTGGCTCTATTAGTATAGGAGATACCTGAAAACATATCACACTTTTCATCATAGTGCTTTTACCAATGCATAAAATGCATGGAGAAGTCATTTCGAATGACTGGTCCTCAGTGTTGTGAGAACAATGACTGGTTAAAATTTTTGGTGGTTTCTTGTTCAGTCCATAGGCCTACATCATGTGGCAAACCGGTGAGCATGTGGCTCTATTAGTATAGGAGATACCTGAAAACATCACACTTTTCATCATAGTGCTTTTACCAATGCATAAAATGCATGGAGAAGTCATTTCGAATGACTGGTCCTCAGTGTTGTGAGTACGATGACTGGTTAAAATTTTTGGTGGTTTCTTGTTCAGTCCATAGGCCTACATCATGTGGCAAACCGGTGAGCATGTGGCTCTATTAGTATAGGAGATACCTGAAAACATATCACACTTTTCATCATAGTGCTTTTACCAATGCATAAAATGCATGGAGAAGTCATTTCGAATGACTGGTCCTCAGTGTTGTGAGAACGATGACTGGTTAAATTTTTTGGTGGTTTCTTGTTCAGTCCATAGGCCTACATCATGTGGCAAACCGGTGAGCATGTGGCTCTATTAGTATAGGAGATACCTGAAAACATATCACACTTTTCATCATAGTGCTTTTACCAATGCATAAAATGCATGGAGAAGTCATTTCGAATGACTGGTCCTCAGTGTTGTGAGAACGATGACTGGTTAAAATTTTTGGTGGTTTCTTGTTCAGTCCATAGGCCTACATCATGTGGCAAACCGGTGAGCATGTGGCTCTATTAGTATAGGACATACCTGAAATCATATCACACTTTTCATCATAGTGCTTTTACCAATGCATAAAATGCATGGAGAAGTCATTTCGAATGACTGGTCCTCAGTGTTGTGAGAACGATGACTGGTTAAAATTTTTGGTGGTTTCTTGTTCAGTCCATAGGCCTACATCATGTGGCAAACCGGTGAGCATGTGGCTCTATTAGTATAGGAGATACCTGAAAGCATATCACACTTTTCATCATAGTGCTTTTACCAATGCATAAAATGCATGGAGAAGTCATTTCGAATGACTGGTCCTCAGTGTTGTGAGAACGATGACTGGTTAAAATTTTTGGTGGTTTCTTGTTCAGTCCATAGGCCTACATCATGTGGCAAACCGGTGAGCATGTGGCTCTATTAGTATAGGAGATACCTGAAAACATATCACACTTTTCATCATAGTGCTTTTACCAATGCATAAAATGCATGGAGAAGTCATTTCGAATGACTGGTCCTCAGTGTTGTGAGAACGATGACTGGTTAAAATTTTTGGTGGTTTCTTGTTCAGTCCATAGGCCTACATCATGTGGCAAACCGGTGAGCATGTGGCTCTATTAGTATAGGAGATACCTGAAAACATATCACACTTTTCATCATAGTGCTTTTACCAATGCATAAAATGCATGGAGAAGTCATTTCGAATGACTGGTCCTCAGTGTTGTGAGAACGATGACTGGTTAAAATTTTTGGTGGTTTCTTGTTCAGTCCATAGGCCTACATCATGTGGCAAACCGGTGAGCATGTGGCTCTATTAGTATAGGTGATACCTGAAAACATATCACACTTTTCATCATAGTGCTTTTACCAATGCATAAAATGCATGGAGAAGTCATTTCGAATGACTGGTCCTCAGTGTTGTGAGAACGATGACTGGTTAAAATTTTTGGTGGTTTCTTGTTCAGTCCATGGGCCTACATCATGTGGCAAACCGGTGAGCATGTGGCTCTATTAGTATAGGAGATACCTGAAAACATATCACACTTTTCATCATAGTGCTTTTACCAATGCATAAAATGCATGGAGAAGTCATTTCGAATGACTGGTCCTCAGTGTTGTGAGAACGATGACTGGTTAAAATTTTTGGTGGTTTCTTGTTCAGTCCATAGGCCTACATCATGTGGCAAACCGGTG
Organism: Ranitomeya imitator; assembly: GCF_032444005.1. NCBI lineage: Eukaryota > Metazoa > Chordata > Amphibia > Anura > Dendrobatidae > Ranitomeya > Ranitomeya imitator. Next base: position 21,459 of record NW_027194055.1, read on the forward strand.
AGCATGTGGCTCTATTAGTATAGGAGATACCTGAAAACATATCACACTTTTCATCATAGTGCTTTTACCAATGCATAAAATGCATGGAGAAGTCATTTCGAATGACTGGTCCTCAGTGTTGTGAGAACAATGACTGGTTAAAATTTTTGGTGGTTTCTTGTTCAGTCCATAGGCCTACATCATGTGGCAAACCGGTGAGCATGTGGCTCTATTAGTATAGGAGATACCTGAAAACATATCACACTTTTCATCATAGTGCTTTTACCAATGCATAAAATGCATGGAGAAGTCATTTCGAATGACTGGTCCTCAGTGTTGTGAGAACGATGACTGGTTAAAATTTTTGGTGGTTTCTTGTTCAGTCCATATGCCTACATCATGTGGCAAACCGGTGAGCATGTGGCTCTATTAGTATAGGAGATACCTGAAAACATATCACACTTTTCATCATAGTGCTTTTACCAATGCATAAAATGCATGGAGAAGTCATTTCGAATGACTGGTCCTCAGTGTTGTGAGAACGATGACTGGTTAAAATTTTTGGTGGTTTCTTGTTCAGTCCATAGGCCTACATCATGTGGCAAACCGGTGAGCATGTGGCTCTATTAGTATAGGAGATACCTGAAAACATATCACACTTTTCATCATAGTGCTTTTACCAATGCATAAAATGCATGGAGAAGTCAATTCGAATGACTGGTCCTCAGTGTTGTGAGAACGATGACTGGTTAAAATTTTTGGTGGTTTCATGTTCAGTCCATGGGCCTACATCATGTGGCAAACCGGTGAGCATGTGACTCTATTAGTATAGGAGATACCTGAAAACATATCACACTTTTCATCATAGTGCTTTTACCAATGCATAAAATTCATGGAGAAGTCATTTCGAATGACTGGTCCTCAGTGTTGTGAGAACGATGACTGGTTAAAATTTTTGGTGGTTTCTTGTTCAGTCCATGGGCCTACATCATGTGGCAAACCGGTGAGCATGTGGCTCTATTAGTATAGGAGATAACTGAAAACATATCACACTTTTCATCATAGTGCTTTTACCAATGCATAAAATGCATGGAGAAGTCATTTCGAATGACTGGTCCTCAGTGTTGTGAGAACGATGACTGGTTAAAATTTTTGGTGGTTTCTTGTTCAGTCCATAGGCCTACATCATGTGGCAAACCGGTGAGCATGTGGCTCTATTAGTATAGGAGATACCTGAAAACATATCACACTTTTCATCATAGTGCTTTTACCAATGCATAAAATGCATGGAGAAGTCATTTCGAATGACTGGTCCTCAGTGTTGTGAGAACGATGACTGGTTAAAATTTTTGATGGTTTCTTGTTCAGTCCATAGGCCTACATCATGTGGCAAACCGGTGAGCATGTGGCTCTATTAGTATAGGAGATACCTGAAAACATCACACTTTTCATCATAGTGCTTTTACCAATGCATAAAATGCATGGAGAAGTCATTTCGAATGACTGGTCCTCAGTGTTGTGAGAACGATGACTGGTTAAAATTTTTGGTGGTTTCTTGTTCAGTCCATAGGCCTACATCATGTGGCAAACCGGTGAGCATGTGGCTCTATTAGTATAGGAGATACCTGAAAACATCACACTTTTCATCATAGTGCTTTTACCAATGCATAAAATGCATGGAGAAGTCATTTCGAATGACTGGTCCTCAGTGTTGTGAGTACGATGACTGGTTAAAATTTTTGGTGGTTTCTTGTTCAGTCCATAGGCCTACATCATGTGGCAAACCGGTGAGCATGTGGCTCTATTAGTATAGGAGATACCTGAAAACATATCACACTTTTCATCATAGTGCTTTTACCAATGCATAAAATGCATGGAGAAGTCATTTCGAATGACTGGTCCTCAGTGTTGTGAGAACGATGACTGGTTAAAATTTTTGGTGGTTTCTTGTTCAGTCCATAGGCCTACATCATGTGGCAAACCGGTGAGCATGTGGCTCTATTAGTATAGGAGATACCTGAAAACATATCACACTTTTCATCATAGTGCTTTTACCAATGCATAAAATGCATGGAGAAGTCATTTCGAATGACTGGTCCTCAGTGTTGTGAGAACGATGACTGGTTAAAATTTTTGGTGGTTTCTTGTTCAGTCCATAGGCCTACATCATGTGGCAAACCGGTGAGCATGTGGCTCTATTAGTATAGGACATACCTGAAATCATATCACACTTTTCATCATAGTGCTTTTACCAATGCATAAAATGCATGGAGAAGTCATTTCGAATGACTGGTCCTCAGTGTTGTGAGAACGATGACTGGTTAAAATTTTTGGTGGTTTCTTGTTCAGTCCATAGGCCTACATCATGTGGCAAACCGGTGAGCATGTGGCTCTATTAGTATAGGAGATACCTGAAAGCATATCACACTTTTCATCATAGTGCTTTTACCAATGCATAAAATGCATGGAGAAGTCATTTCGAATGACTGGTCCTCAGTGTTGTGAGAACGATGACTGGTTAAAATTTTTGGTGGTTTCTTGTTCAGTCCATAGGCCTACATCATGTGGCAAACCGGTGAGCATGTGGCTCTATTAGTATAGGAGATACCTGAAAACATATCACACTTTTCATCATAGTGCTTTTACCAATGCATAAAATGCATGGAGAAGTCATTTCGAATGACTGGTCCTCAGTGTTGTGAGAACGATGACTGGTTAAAATTTTTGGTGGTTTCTTGTTCAGTCCATAGGCCTACATCATGTGGCAAACCGGTGAGCATGTGGCTCTATTAGTATAGGAGATACCTGAAAACCAGAGGCGTATCTAGGGTTTCTGGCACCCGGGGCAAGAATTCATTTCGGCGCCCCCCCCCCAGGACATATGTGATTTTCACACTTAGTCATGTACCCACGAGCTCCTCTCCCTAATGCTCTCAATATTCAGTGAAAAACTGAGAGAAGCAGAAGAGAAGCTCGTTGTCACAGGACCACAAGTCTGAAAGTCGCATATGAGTGAAGTGTCCATGTGACGACTACTGGAACCTGCAGAGCTGAATCCTGACATCGCAGCTTCTGAATTCTTTTAGGATTCTCCCTTGCCGGTGGACGGTCATGTCAGCAAAAGCATGTGATTTGTATACTTCTGACCACATTCCGACTAGACGTGCCGGCCTCGCTCAGTTCATTTTCATTGAGTGAGGCCACACATGTCTAGTCAGCACGTGACCGCATGTATGTAAATCACCAGCACGAGAGAATCCTGACAGCGTGCAGGGCGCACTGTGAGAATTCAGAAGTCTGCAGTCACAAAGAATGACTGCAGACTCATTACAAACCTGGACAACCCCTTTAATGCTCCTAACATAAATAAAAACATGAGTTAGTCAGTATCACAATGTTATGATTAGGTAATTCAGAACCACAATGGACCTTGAAGTTCAGAGCACACAAGTGACCTGACAAAACCCACAAAACATAGGACGAGCTCTGAGACGTGGGAACTCTGCTGACCGCAATCCCTAATCCTATAATACCACACTAAAGGTAGCCGTGGAGCGCTCCTGACAGACCTAGGCGCCTCGGGCACAGCCTGAGAAACTAGCTAGCCCTGAAGGTAGAAAAATAAGCCTACCTTGCCTCAGAGAAATTCCCCAAAGGAAAAGGCAGCCCCCCACATATAATGACTGTGAGTAAGATGAAAATACAAACACAGAGATGAAATAGGTTTAGCAAAGTGAGGCCCGACTTACTGAATAGATCGAGGACAGGAAAGATAGCTTTGCGGTCAACACAAAAACCTGCAAACAACCACGCAGAGGGGCAAAAAGACCCTCCGCACCGACTAACGGTACGGAGGTGCTCCCTCTGCGTCTCAGAGCTTCCAGCAAGCAAGCAAAACCCAAAAAGCAAGCTGGACAGAAAATATAGCAACAAAATAAACACAAGCAGACTTAGCTTATGCTGAGCAGACAGGCCACAGGAAAGATCCAGGAGGAAGCAAGACCAACACTAGAACATTGACTGGAGGCCAGGAGCAAAGCACTAGGTGGAGTTAAATAGAGCAACACCTTACGACTTCACCACATCACCTGAGGAAGGAAACTCAGAAGCCGCAGTACCACTTGTGACCACAGGAGGGAGCTCTGCCACAGAATTCACAACACACAAATAACATTTACATCCAGGTACCTTATAGATGTCGTCATCTCTGGAGTCGTTCTACTTCTTTTCTTCATCTTGTCCAGACCCCATGATGAGTTTTCTCATCCACAGCCGTCTCTGCAGACTTCCATCTTGTCCGCTCTTTTGCAGAAAATCTCCACATGACGCCCTTAAAGATACAAGTGTCATTATAATGCTCCTGAATAAAAAATTGCCCCTCACTATATTGTCTGCCCAAAATATGACCCCCACACTGTCCCTCTTATGGTACATACTCTTCACTCTAACCTCTCCTTTCCATACCGGTCCTCTCTTCACACTGTCCTCTCACACTGTGTCCCCCTCTATAGGGCCCAGTATTTGTACTGTACTCTGATTACACTCCCCCCTCCTTGGTATACTGTCCTCTGCTGGCTGTGCCCTTACACTGTCCCCTCATTCTACACCCCTACTGCTCAGTTTCTATTCTGTGCCCACTCACTTTTCTCCCGCATACTGTCTCCTCACACTATTCCCTTCCCTCCTCATACTGTCTCCTCTCACATCCCTCCTGTTCACCAAACTGTCTCCTCATATATTTACCCCCTCGCTTTCTATACTGCCTGCTCACCCGACTCCCTATATTGTGTCTGCACACATCCCATCACCCTCACTCCCCGTACTCTGTCCACATACATTTTTCACATTGCTACTCATACTGTGTCCACATACATTCCCCCGTTCGCTCCTCATACTGTCTGCACCCATCCCCCATACTGTTTCCTCAGATATGCCCCCCATTCTCCTGAACTGTTTCCTCATATATGCCCATTATTTTCCTCTACCCCACCCCATCATTGCTCTCTTCACCACCTCCATCTTTACTTTCTCCACCACCACTATAATTGCTTTCTCCCCCACCACCCCATAATTTCCCATTCCACCACCTCCATCATTTCCTCCTTTGCCTTTTCTACCATATCCATCATTTTCTTTTCCCCCACCATCTCCATCTTTGCCCTTTCCACCACCATCATCATTGTCCTTTCCACCATCACCATACTTGCCCATTCCACCACCTCCATCATTTTCTCCCCCTCCAATATCATCAGTGTGCTTTCCACCACCACCATCCTTGTCCATTCTACCACCTCCATCATTTCTTCCCCCCCTCATTATTGCCCATTCCACCACATCCATCATTTCCTCCTCCCCCTCCATCCCAATTATTGCCCTCTCCCCGTCAGTCCCATCATTGCCCTCGCCTCTCCTCTCCGTACACACACAAAACCATTTACGTCTCTGCACATTCACCCGCAGCGCTACGCATGCACGCACAAACACACACACACACACTGAGTACAGTAATGTAATGGCCACACCTAGTTACTCCTACACACGTGGCTGAGCTCCGTACACCTTGCACACACGGCTCCGCTCCGTACACACGTGGCTCCACTCCATACACCTTGTATACACACGGCTCAGCTCCGTACACCTTGCACACACGGCTCCGCTCCGTACACCTCGTACACACACGACTCCGCTATGTACACCTCGTACACACACGGCTCCACTATGTACACCTCGTACACACACGGCTCCGCTATGTACACCTTGCACACACGCAGTTCAGCTCTGTACACCTCGTACACACACACACACGGCTCCGCTCCGTACACACACACACGGCTCCGCTCCGTACACACACACGGCTCCGCTCCGTACACACACACACGGCTCCGCTCCGTACACACACACACGGCTCCGCTCCGTACACACGGCTCCGCTCCGTACACACACACATGGCTCCGCTCCGTACACACACACACGGCTCCGCTCCGTACACACACACACGGCTCCGCTCCGTACACACACACACGGCTCCGCTCCGTACACACACACAGCTCTGCTCCGTACACATATGGCTCCGCTCCGTACACACATGGCTCCGCTCCGTACACACACACACAGCTCTGCTCCGTACACACATGGCCCCTCTCCGTACACACATGGCTCCGCTCCGTACACACACACGGCTCCGCTCCGTAAACACACACGGCTCCGCTCCGTACACACACACGGCTCCGCTCCGTACACACACACGGCTCCGCTCCGTACACACACACGGCTCCGCTCTGTACACCTAGTACACACATGGCTCTGCTACATCCACACAAACCACTCCTGACCCTTACCCTCGTCCAGCACCGAGCACCATGACAATCAGCAGAGTCCTGCACTACACAGAAGCCCTTCATCATGTGACTCCTGACTCCTCCCCCCCGTGACCTCATCACAGGTCCTGTGAGCACAGAGCTGCACAAGCAATAGCTGTGGTGTGCGGCTCTCTGCGGTGGAGGGGCTCTGCTCAGCTGCGGGACAAGTGCAGTCCCACCCGAGCCTCCTTGGACCGCCGCATCATCAGGCGGCCCGCTGGCGCCCCCCTGTCGGCTGCGCCCGGGGCACATGCCCCGGCTGCCCCCCCCTGGATACGCCACTGCTGAAAACATATCACACTTTTCATCATAGTGCTTTTACCAATGCATAAAATGCATGGAGAAGTCATTTCGAATGACTGGTCCTCAGTGTTGTGAGAACGATGACTGGTTAAAATTTTTGGTGGTTTCTTGTTCAGTCCATAGGCCTACATCATGTGGCAAACCGGTGAGCATGTGGCTCTATTAGTATAGGTGATACCTGAAAACATATCACACTTTTCATCATAGTGCTTTTACCAATGCATAAAATGCATGGAGAAGTCATTTCGAATGACTGGTCCTCAGTGTTGTGAGAACGATGACTGGTTAAAATTTTTGGTGGTTTCTTGTTCAGTCCATGGGCCTACATCATGTGGCAAACCGGTGAGCATGTGGCTCTATTAGTATAGGAGATACCTGAAAACATATCACACTTTTCATCATAGTGCTTTTACCAATGCATAAAATGCATGGAGAAGTCATTTCGAATGACTGGTCCTCAGTGTTGTGAGAACGATGACTGGTTAAAATTTTTGGTGGTTTCTTGTTCAGTCCATAGGCCTACATCATGTGGCAAACCGGTGAGCATGTGGCTCTATTAGTATAGGAGATACCTGAAAACATATCACACTTTTCATCATAGTGCTTTTACCAATGCATAAAATGCATGGAGAAGTCATTTCGAATGACTGGTCCTCAGTGTTGTGAGAACAATGACTGGTTAAAATTTTTGGTGGTTTCTTGTTCAGTCCATAGGCCTACATCATGTGGCAAACCGGTGAGCATGTGGCTCTATTAGTATAGGAGATACCTGAAAACATATCACACTTTTCATCATAGTGCTTTTACCAATGCATAAAATGCATGGAGAAGTCATTTCGAATGACTGGTCCTCAGTGTTGTGAGAACGATGACTGGTTAAAATTTTTGGTGGTTTCTTGTTCAGTCCATATGCCTACATCATGTGGCAAACCGGTGAGCATGTGGCTCTATTAGTATAGGAGATACCTGAAAACATATCACACTTTTCATCATAGTGCTTTTACCAATGCATAAAATGCATGGAGAAGTCATTTCGAATGACTGGTCCTCAGTGTTGTGAGAACGATGACTGGTTAAAATTTTTGGTGGTTTCTTGTTCAGTCCATAGGCCTACATCATGTGGCAAACCGGTGAGCATGTGGCTCTATTAGTATAGGAGATACCTGAAAACATATCACACTTTTCATCATAGTGCTTTTACCAATGCATAAAATGCATGGAGAAGTCAATTCGAATGACTGGTCCTCAGTGTTGTGAGAACGATGACTGGTTAAAATTTTTGGTGGTTTCATGTTCAGTCCATGGGCCTACATCATGTGGCAAACCGGTGAGCATGTGACTCTATTAGTATAGGAGATACCTGAAAACATATCACACTTTTCATCATAGTGCTTTTACCAATGCATAAAATTCATGGAGAAGTCATTTCGAATGACTGGTCCTCAGTGTTGTGAGAACGATGACTGGTTAAAATTTTTGGTGGTTTCTTGTTCAGTCCATGGGCCTACATCATGTGGCAAACCGGTGAGCATGTGGCTCTATTAGTATAGGAGATAACTGAAAACATATCACACTTTTCATCATAGTGCTTTTACCAATGCATAAAATGCATGGAGAAGTCATTTCGAATGACTGGTCCTCAGTGTTGTGAGAACGATGACTGGTTAAAATTTTTGGTGGTTTCTTGTTCAGTCCATAGGCCTACATCATGTGGCAAACCGGTGAGCATGTGGCTCTATTAGTATAGGAGATACCTGAAAACATATCACACTTTTCATCATAGTGCTTTTACCAATGCATAAAATGCATGGAGAAGTCATTTCGAATGACTGGTCCTCAGTGTTGTGAGAACGATGACTGGTTAAAATTTTTGATGGTTTCTTGTTCAGTCCATAGGCCTACATCATGTGGCAAACCGGTGAGCATGTGGCTCTATTAGTATAGGAGATACCTGAAAACATATCACACTTTTCATCATAGTGCTTTTACCAATGCATAAAATGCATGGAGAAGTCATTTCGAATGACTGGTCCTCAGTGTTGTGAGAACGATGACTGGTTAATATTTTTGGTGGTTTCTTGTTTAGTCCATAGGCCTACATCATGTGGCAAACCGGTGAGCATGTGGCTCTATTAGTATTGGAGATACCTGAAAGCATATCACACTTTTCATCATAGTGCTTTTACCAATGCATAAAATGCATGGAGAAGTCATTTCGAATGACTGGTCCTCAGTGTTGTGAGAACGATGACTGGTTAAAATTTTTGGTGGTTTCTTGTTCAGTCCATAGGCCTACATCATGTGGCAAACCGGTGAGCATGTGGCTCTATTAGTATAGGAGATACCTGAAAACATCACACTTTTCATCATAGTGCTTTTACCAATGCATAAAATGCATGGAGAAGTCATTTCGAATGACTGGTCCTCAGTGTTGTGAGTACGATGACTGGTTAAAATTTTTGGTGGTTTCTTGTTCAGTCCATAGGCCTACATCATGTGGCAAACCGGTGAGCATGTGGCTCTATTAGTATAGGAGATACCTGAAAACATATCACACTTTTCATCATAGTGCTTTTACCAATGCATAAAATGCATGGAGAAGTCATTTCGAATGACTGGTCCTCAGTGTTGTGAGAACGATGACTGGTTAAAATTTTTGGTGGTTTCTTGTTCAGTCCATAGGCCTACATCATGTGGCAAACCGGTGAGCATGTGGCTCTATTAGTATAGGAGATACCTGAAAACATATCACACTTTTCATCATAGTGCTTTTACCAATGCATAAAATGCATGGAGAAGTCATTTCGAATGACTGGTCCTCAGTGTTGTGAGAACGATGACTGGTTAAAATTTTTGGTGGTTTCTTGTTCAGTCCATAGGCCTACATCATGTGGCAAACCGGTGAGCATGTGGCTCTATTAGTATAGGACATACCTGAAATCATATCACACTTTTCATCATAGTGCTTTTACCAATGCATAAAATGCATGGAGAAGTCATTTCGAATGACTGGTCCTCAGTGTTGTGAGAACGATGACTGGTTAAAATTTTTGGTGGTTTCTTGTTCAGTCCATAGGCCTACATCATGTGGCAAACCGGTGAGCATGTGGCTCTATTAGTATAGGAGATACCTGAAAGCATATCACACTTTTCATCATAGTGCTTTTACCAATGCATAAAATGCATGGAGAAGTCATTTCGAATGACTGGTCCTCAGTGTTGTGAGAACGATGACTGGTTAAAATTTTTGGTGGTTTCTTGTTCAGTCCATAGGCCTACATCATGTGGCAAACCGGTGAGCATGTGGCTCTATTAGTATAGGAGATACCTGAAAACATATCACACTTTTCATCATAGTGCTTTTACCAATGCATAAAATGCATGGAGAAGTCATTTCGAATGACTGGTCCTCAGTGTTGTGAGAACGATGACTGGTTAAAATTTTTGGTGGTTTCTTGTTCAGTCCATAGGCCTACATCATGTGGCAAACCGGTGAGCATGTGGCTCTATTAGTATAGGTGATACCTGAAAACATATCACACTTTTCATCATAGTGCTTTTACCAATGCATAAAATGCATGGAGAAGTCATTTCGAATGACTGGTCCTCAGTGTTGTGAGAACGATGACTGGTTAAAATTTTTGGTGGTTTCTTGTTCAGTCCATGGGCCTACATCATGTGGCAAACCGGTGAGCATGTGGCTCTATTAGTATAGGAGATACCTGAAAACATATCACACTTTTCATCATAGTGCTTTTACCAATGCATAAAATGCATGGAGAAGTCATTTCGAATGACTGGTCCTCAGTGTTGTGAGAACGATGACTGGTTAAAATTTTTGGTGGTTTCTTGTTCAGTCCATAGGCCTACATCATGTGGCAAACCGGTGAGCATGTGGCTCTATTAGTATAGGTGATACCTGAAAACATATCACACTTTTCATCATAGTGCTTTTACCAATGCATAAAATGCATGGAGAAGTCATTTCGAATGACTGGTCCTCAGTGTTGTGAGAACGATGACTGGTTAAAATTTTTGGTGGTTTCTTGTTCAGTCCATGGGCCTACATCATGTGGCAAACCGGTGAGCATGTGGCTCTATTAGTATAGGAGATACCTGAAAAATATCACACTTTTCATCATAGTGCTTTTACCAATGCATAAAATGCATGGAGAAGTCATTTCGAATGACTGGTCCTCAGTGTTGTGAGAACGATGACTGGTTAAAATTTTTGGTGGTTTCTTGTTCAGTCCATAGGCCTACATCATGTGGCAAACCGGTGAGCATGTGGCTCTATTAGTATAGGAGATACCTGAAAACATATCACACTTTTCATCATAGTGCTTTTACCAATGCATAAAATGCATGGAGAAGTCATTTCGAATGACTGGTCCTCAGTGTTGTGAGAACAATGACTGGTTAAAATTTTTGGTGGTTTCTTGTTCAGTCCATAGGCCTACATCATGTGGCAAACCGGTGAGCATGTGGCTCTATTAGTATAGGAGATACCTGAAAACATATCACACTTTTCATCATAGTGCTTTTACCAATGCATAAAATGCATGGAGAAGTCATTTCGAATGACTGGTCCTCAGTGTTGTGAGAACAATGACTGGTTAAAATTTTTGGTGGTTTCTTGTTCAGTCCATATGCCTACATCATGTGGCAAACCGGTGAGCATGTGGCTCTATTAGTATAGGAGATACCTGAAAACATATCACACTTTTCATCATAGTGCTTTTACCAATGCATAAAATGCATGGAGAAGTCATTTCGAATGACTGGTCCTCAGTGTTGTGAGAACGATGACTGGTTAAAATTTTTGGTGGTTTCTTGTTCAGTCCATAGGCCTACATCATGTGGCAAACCGGTGAGCATGTGGCTCTATTAGTATAGGAGATACCTGAAAACATATCACACTTTTCATCATAGTGCTTTTACCAATGCATAAAATGCATGGAGAAGTCAAATCGAATGACTGGTCCTCAGTGTTGTGAGAACGATGACTGGTTAAAATTTTTGGTGGTTTCATGTTCAGTCCATGGGCCTACATCATGTGGCAAACCGGTGAGCATGTGACTCTATTAGTATAGGAGATACCTGAAAACATATCACACTTTTCATCATAGTGCTTTTACCAATGCATAAAATGCATGGAGAAGTCATTTCGAATGACTGGTCCTCAGTGTTGTGAGAACGATGACTGGTTAAAATTTTTGGTGGTTTCTTGTTCAGTCCATGGGCCTACATCATGTGGCAAACCGGTGAGCATGTGGCTCTATTAGTATAGGAGATAACTGAAAACATATCACACTTTTCATCATAGTGCTTTTACCAATGCATAAAATGCATGGAGAAGTCATTTCGAATGACTGGTCCTCAGTGTTGTGAGAACGATGACTGGTTAAAATTTTTGGTGGTTTCTTGTTCAGTCCATAGGCCTACATCATGTGGCAAACCGGTGAGCATGTGGCTCTATTAGTATAGGAGATACCTGAAAACATATCACACTTTTCATCATAGTGCTTTTACCAATGCATAAAATGCATGGAGAAGTCATTTCGAATGACTGGTCCTCAGTGTTGTGAGAACGATGACTGGTTAAAATTTTTGGTGGTTTCTTGTTCAGTCCATGGGCCTACATCATGTGGCAAACCGGTGAGCATGTGGCTCTATTAGTATAGGAGATACCTGAAAAATATCACACTTTTCATCATAGTGCTTTTACCAATGCATAAAATGCATGGAGAAGTCATTTCGAATGACTGGTCCTCAGTGTTGTGAGAACGATGACTGGTTAAAATTTTTGGTGGTTTCTTGTTCAGTCCATAGGCCTACATCATGTGGCAAACCGGTGAGCATGTGGCTCTATTAGTATAGGAGATACCTGAAAACATATCACACTTTTCATCATAGTGCTTTTACCAATGCATAAAATGCATGGAGAAGTCATTTCGAATGACTGGTCCTCAGTGTTGTGAGAACGATGACTGGTTAAAATTTTTGGTGGTTTCTTGTTCAGTCCATAGGCCTACATCATGTGGCAAACCGGTGAGCATGTGGCTCTATTAGTATAGGAGATACCTGAAAACATATCACACTTTTCATCATAGTGCTTTTACCAATGCATAAAATGCATGGAGAAGTCATTTCGAATGACTGGTCCTCAGTGTTGTGAGAACGATGACTGGTTAAAATTTTTGGTGGTTTCTTGTTCAGTCCATATGCCTACATCATGTGGCAAACCGGTGAGCATGTGGCTCTATTAGTATAGGAGATACCTGAAAACATATCACACTTTTCATCATAGTGCTTTTACCAATGCATAAAATGCATGGAGAAGTCATTTCGAATGACTGGTCCTCAGTGTTGTGAGAACGATGACTGGTTAAAATTTTTGGTGGTTTCTTGTTCAGTCCATAGGCCTACATCATGTGGCAAACCGGTGAGCATGTGGCTCTATTAGTATAGGAGATACCTGAAAACATATCACACTTTTCATCATAGTGCTTTTACCAATGCAGAAAATGCATGGAGAAGTCATTTCGAATGACTGGTCCTCAGTGTTGTGAGAACGATGACTGGTTAAAATTTTTGGTGGTTTCTTGTTCAGTCCATAGGCCTACATCATGTGGCAAACCGGTGAGCATGTGGCTCTATTAGTATAGGAGATACCTGAAAACATATCACACTTTTCATCATAGTGCTTTTACCAATGCATAAAATGCATGGAGAAGTCATTTCGAATGAGTGGTCCTCAGTGTTGTGAGAACGATGACTGGTTAAAATTTTTGGTGGTTTCTTGTTCAGTCCATAGGCCTACATCATGTGGCAAACCGGTGAGCATGTGGCTCTATTAGTATAGGAGATACCTGAAAACATATCACACTTTTCATCATAGTGCTTTTACCAATGCATAAAATGCATGGAGAAGTCATTTCGAATGACTGGTCCTCAGTGTTGTGAGAACGATGACTGGTTAAAATTTTTGGTGGTTTCTTGTTCAGTCCATATGCCTACATCATGTGGCAAACCGGTGAGCATGTGGCTCTATTAGTATAGGAGATACCTGAAAACATATCACACTTTTCATCATAGTGCTTTTACCAATGCATAAAATGCATGGAGAAGTCATTTCGAATGACTGGTCCTCAGTGTTGTGAGAACGATGACTGGTTAAAATTTTTGGTGGTTTCTTGTTCAGTCCATAGGCCTACATCATGTGGCAAACCGGTGAGCATGTGGCTCTATTAGTATAGGAGATACCTGAAAACATATCACACTTTTCATCATAGTGCTTTTACCAATGCAGAAAATGCATGGAGAAGTCATTTCGAATGACTGGTCCTCAGTGTTGTGAGAACGATGACTGGTTAAAATTTTTGGTGGTTTCTTGTTCAGTCCATAGGCCTACATCATGTGGCAAACCGGTGAGCATGTGGCTCTATTAGTATAGGAGATACCTGAAAACATATCACACTTTTCATCATAGTGCTTTTACCAATGCATAAAATGCATGGAGAAGTCATTTCGAATGAGTGGTCCTCAGTGTTGTGAGAACGATGACTGGTTAAAATTTTTGGTGGTTTCTTGTTCAGTCCATAGGCCTACATCATGTGGCAAACCGGTGAGCATGTGGCTCTATTAGTATAGGAGATACCTGAAAACATATCACACTTTTCATCATAGTGCTTTTACCAATGCATAAAATGCATGGAGAAGTCATTCCGAATGACTGGTCCTCAGTGTTGTGAGAACGATGACTGGTTAAAATTTTGGTGGTTTCTTGTTCAGTCCATAGGCCTACATCATGTGGCAAACCGGTGAGCATGTGGCTCTATTAGTATAGGAGATACCTGAAAACATATCACACTTTTCATCATAGTGCTTTTACCAATGCATAAAATGCATGGAGAAGTCAATTCGAATGACTGGTCCTCAGTGTTGTGAGAACGATGACTGGTTAAAATTTTTGGTGGTTTCTTGTTCAGTCCATGGGCCTACATCATGTGGCAAACCGGTGAGCATGTGACTCTATTAGTATAGGAGATACCTGAAAACATATCACACTTTTCATCATAGTGCTTTTACCAATGCATAAAATGCATGGAGAAGTCATTTCGAATGACTGGTCCTCAGTGTTGTGAGAACGATGACTGGTTAAAATTTTTGGTGGTTTCTTGTTCAGTCCATGGGCCTACATCATGTGGTAAACCGGTGAGCATGTGGCTCTATTAGTATAGGAGATAACTGAAAACATATCACACTTTTCATCATAGTGCTTTTACCAATGCATAAAATGCATGGAGAAGTCATTTCGAATGACTGGTCCTCAGTGTTGTGAGAACGATGACTGGTTAAAATTTTTGGTGGTTTCTTGTTCAGTCCATAGGCCTACATCATGTGGCAAACCGGTGAGCATGTGGCTCTATTAGTATAGGAGATACCTGAAAACATATCACACTTTTCATCATAGTGCTTTTACCAATGCATAAAATGCATGGAGAAGTCATTTCGAATGACTGGTCCTCAGTGTTGTGAGAACGATGACTGGTTAAAATTTTTGGTGGTTTCTTGTTCAGTCCATAGGCCTACATCATGTGGCAAACCGGTGAGCATGTGGTTCTATTAGTATAGGAGATACCTGAAAACATATCACACTTTTCATCATAGTGCTTTTACCAATGCATAAAATGCATGGAGAAGTCATTTCGAATGACTGGTCCTCAGTGTTGTGAGAACGATGACTGGTTAAAATTTTTGGTGGTTTCTTGTTCAGTCCATAGGCCTACATCATGTGGCAAACCGGTGAGCATGTGGCTCTATTAGTATAGGAGATACCTGAAAACATATCACACTTTTCATCATAGTGCTTTTACCAATGCATAAAATGCATGGAGAAGTCATTTCGAATGACTGGTCCTCAGTGTTGTGAGAACGATGACTGGTTAAAATTTTTGGTGGTTTCTTGTTCAGTCCATGGGCCTACATCATGTGGCAAACCGGTGAGCATGTGGCTCTATTAGTATAGGAGATACCTGAAAACATATCACACTTTTCATCATAGTGCTTTTACCAATGCATAAAATGCATGGAGAAGTCATTTCGAATGACTGGTCCTCAGTGTTGTGAGAACGATGACTGGTTAAAATTTTTGGTGGTTTCTTGTTCAGTCCATAGGCCTACATCATGTGGCAAACCGGTGAGCATGTGGCTCTATTAGTATAGGAGATACCTGAAAACATATCACACTTTTCATCATAGTGCTTTTACCAATGCATAAAATGCATGGAGAAGTCATTTCGAATGACTGGTCCTCAGTGTTGTGAGAACGATGACTGGTTAAAATTTTTGGTGGTTTCTTGTTCAGTCCATAGACCTACATCATGTGGCAAACCGGTGAGCATGTGGCTCTATTAGTATAGGAGATACCTGAAAACATATCACACTTTTCATCATAGTGCTTTTACCAATGCATAAAATGCATGGAGAAGTCATTTCGAATGACTGGTCCTCAGTGTTGTGAGAACGATGACTGGTTAAAATTTTTGGAGGTTTCTTGTTCAGTCCATAGGCCTACATCATGTGGCAAACCGGTGAGCATGTGGCTCTATTAGTATAGGAGATACCTGAAAACATATCACACTTTTCATCATAGTGCTTTTACCAATGCATAAAATGCATGGAGAAGTCAATTCGAATGACTGGTCCTCAGTGTTGTGAGAACGATGACTGGTTAAAATTTTTGGTGGTTTCTTGTTCAGTCCATAGGCCTACATCATGTGGCAAACCGGTGAGCATGTGGTTCTATTAGTATAGGAGATACCTGAAAACATATCACACTTTTCATCATAGTGCTTTTACCAATGCATAAAATGCATGGAGAAGTCATTTCGAATGACTGGTCCTCAGTGTTGTGAGAACGATGACTGGTTAAAATTTTTGGTGGTTTCTTGTTCAGTCCATAGGCCTACATCATGTGGCAAACCGGTGAGCATGTGGCTCTATTAGTATAGGAGATACCTGAAAACATATCACACTTTTCATCATAGTGCTTTTACCAATGCATAAAATGCATGGAGAAGTCATTTCGAATGACTGGTCCTCAGTGTTGTGAGAACGATGACTGGTTAAAATTTTTGGTGGTTTCTTGTTCAGTCCATAGACCTACATCATGTGGCAAACCGGTGAGCATGTGGCTCTATTAGTATAGGAGATACCTGAAAACATATCACACTTTTCATCATAGTGCTTTTACCAATGCATAAAATGCATGGAGAAGTCATTTCGAATGACTGGTCCTCAGTGTTGTGAGAACGATGACTGGTTAAAATTTTTGGTGGTTTCTTGTTCAGTCCATAGGCCTACATCATGTGGTAAACCGGTGAGCATGTGGCTCTATTAGTATAGGAGATACCTGAAAACATATCACACTTTTCATCATAGTGCTTTTACCAATGCATAAAATGCATGGAGAAGTCATTTCGAATGACTGGTCCTCAGTGTTGTGAGAACGATGACTGGTTAAAATTTTTGGAGGTTTCTTGTTCAGTCCATAGGCCTACATCATGTGGCAAACCGGTGAGCATGTGGCTCTATTAGTATAGGAGATACCTGAAAACATCACACTTTTCATCATAGTGCTTTTACCAATGCATAAAATGCATGGAGAAGTCATTTCGAATGACTGGTCCTCAGTGTTGTGAGAACGATGACTGGTTAAAATTTTTGGTGGTTTCTTGTTCAGTCCATAGGCCTACATCATGTGGCAAACCGGTGAGCATGTGGCTCTATTAGTATAGGAGATACCTGAAAACATATCACACTTTTCATCATAGTGCTTTTACCAATGCATAAAATGCATGGAGAAGTCATTTCGAATGACTGGTCCTCAGTGTTGTGAGAACGATGACTGGTTAAAATTTTTGGTGGTTTCTTGTTCAGTCCATAGGCCTACATCATGTGGCAAACCGGTGAGCATGTGGCTCTATTAGTATAGGAGATACCTGAAAACATATCACACTTTTCATCATAGTGCTTTTACCAATGCATAAAATGCATGGAGAAGTCATTTCGAATGACTGGTCCTCAGTGTTGTGAGAACGATGACTGGTTAAAATTTTTGGTGGTTTCTTGTTCAGTCCATATGCCTACATCATGTGGCAAACCGGTGAGCATGTGGCTCTATTAGTATAGGAGATACCTGAAAACATATCACACTTTTCATCATAGTGCTTTTACCAATGCATAAAATGCATGGAGAAGTCATTTCGAATGACTGGTCCTCAGTGTTGTGAGAACGATGACTGGTTAAAATTTTTGGTGGTTTCTTGTTCAGTCCATATGCCTACATCATGTGGCAAACCGGTGAGCATGTGGCTCTATTAGTATAGGAGATACCTGAAAACATATCACACTTTTCATCATAGTGCTTTTACCAATGCATAAAATGCATGGAGAAGTCATTTCGAATGACTGGTCCTCAGTGTTGTGAGAACGATGACTGGTTAAAATTTTTGGTGGTTTCTTGTTCAGTCCATAGGCCTACATCATTTGGCAAACCGGTGAGCATGTGGCTCTATTAGTATAGGAGATACCTGAAAACATATCACACTTTTCATCATAGTGCTTTTACCAATGCAGAAAATGCATGGAGAAGTCATTTCGAATGACTGGTCCTCAGTGTTGTGAGAACGATGACTGGTTAAAATTTTTGGTGGTTTCTTGTTCAGTCCATAGGCCTACATCATGTGGCAAACCGGTGAGCATGTGGCTCTATTAGTATAGGAGATACCTGAAAACATATCACACTTTTCATCATAGTGCTTTTACCAATGCATAAAATGCATGGAGAAGTCATTTCGAATGAGTGGTCCTCAGTGTTGTGAGAACGATGACTGGTTAAAATTTTTGGTGGTTTCTTGTTCAGTCCATAGGCCTACATCATGTGGCAAACCGGTGAGCATGTGGCTCTATTAGTATAGGAGATACCTGAAAACATATCACACTTTTCATCATAGTGCTTTTACCAATGCATAAAATGCATGGAGAAGTCATTTCGAATGACTGGTCCTCAGTGTTGTGAGAACGATGACTGGTTAAAATTTTTGGTGGTTTCTTGTTCAGTCCATAGGCCTACATCATGTGGCAAACCGGTGAGCATGTGGCTCTATTAGTATAGGAGATACCTGAAAACATATCACACTTTTCATCATAGTGCTTTTACCAATGCATAAAATGCATGGAGAAGTCAAATCGAATGACTGGTCCTCAGTGTTGTGAGAACGATGACTGGTTAAAATTTTTGGTGGTTTCATGTTCAGTCCATGGGCCTACATCATGTGGCAAACCGGTGAGCATGTGACTCTATTAGTATAGGAGATACCTGAAAACATATCACACTTTTCATCATAGTGCTTTTACCAATGCATAAAATGCATGGAGAAGTCATTTCGAATGACTGGTCCTCAGTGTTGTGAGAACGATGACTGGTTAAAATTTTTGGTGGTTTCTTGTTCAGTCCATGGGCCTACATCATGTGGCAAACCGGTGAGCATGTGGCTCTATTAGTATAGGAGATAACTGAAAACATATCACACTTTTCATCATAGTGCTTTTACCAATGCATAAAATGCATGGAGAAGTCATTTCGAATGACTGGTCCTCAGTGTTGTGAGAACGATGACTGGTTAAAATTTTTGGTGGTTTCTTGTTCAGTCCATAGGCCTACATCATGTGGCAAACCGGTGAGCATGTGGCTCTATTAGTATAGGAGATACCTGAAAACATATCACACTTTTCATCATAGTGCTTTTACCAATGCATAAAATGCATGGAGAAGTCATTTGGAATGACTGGTCCTCAGTGTTGTGAGAACGATGACTGGTTAAAATTTTTGATGGTTTCTTGTTCAGTCCATAGGCCTACATCATGTGGCAAACCGGTGAGCATGTGGCTCTATTAGTATAGGAGATACCTGAAAACATATCACACTTTTCATCATAGTGCTTTTACCAATGCATAAAATGCATGGAGAAGTCATTTCGAATGACTGGTCCTCAGTGTTGTGAGAACGATGACTGGTTAATATTTTTGGTGGTTTCTTGTTTAGTCCATAGGCCTACATCATGTGGCAAACCGGTGAGCATGTGGCTCTATTAGTATTGGAGATACCTGAAAGCATATCACACTTTTCATCATAGTGCTTTTACCAATGCATAAAATGCATGGAGAAGTCATTTCGAATGACTGGTCCTCAGTGTTGTGAGAACGATGACTGGTTAAAATTTTTGGTGGTTTCTTGTTCAGTCCATAGGCCTACATCATGTGGCAAACCGGTGAGCATGTGGCTCTATTAGTATAGGAGATACCTGAAAACATATCACACTTTT
>NW_027194056.1:0-17335 GCF_032444005.1 Ranitomeya imitator
TGGTCTAATTTCTCCTGTTACCCTTGTGAAAATAAGAATTTGTGGGCGAAAAGATCATTTTTGTGTAAACAAAAGCGATTTTTTATTTTCACGGCTCTACGTTATAAACTTCTGTGAAGCACTTGGGGGTTCAAAGTGCTCACCACACATCTAGATAAGTTCCTTAAGGGGTCTAGTTTCCAAAATGGTGTCACTTGTGGGGAGTTTCCACTGTTTAGGTACATCAGGGGCTCTCTAAATGTGACATGGTGTCCGATCTCAATTCCAGCCAATTCTGCATTGAAAAAGTCAAACGGCGCTCCTTCACTTCTAAGTTCTGCGGTGCACCCTAACAGTGGTTTACCCCCACATATGGGGTATTGGCGTATTCAGGAGAAATTGCATAACAAAATTTATGGTTACATTTCTGTTTTTACACTTGTGAAAATAAAAAAAATGGTTCTGAATTAAGATGTTTGCAAAAAAAAGTTAAATGTTCATTTTTTCCTTCCACATTGTTTCAGTTCCTGTGAAGCACGTAAAGGGTTAATTAACTTCTTGAATGTGGTTTTGAGAACCTTGAGGGGTGTAGTTTTTAGAATGGTGTCACACTTCATTATTTTCTATCATATAGACCCCTCAAAATGACTTCAAATGTGATGTGGTCCCTAAAAAAAAATGGTGTTGTAAAAATGAGAAATTGCTGGTCAACTTTTAACCCTTATAACTCCCTAACAAAAAAAAGTTTTGTTTCCAAAATTGTGCTGATGTAAAGTAGACATGTGGGAAATGTTATTTATTAACTATTTTTTATGACATATCTCTCTGATTTAAGGGCATAAAAATACAAAGTTTGAAAACTGCAAAATTTTAAAAATTTTTGCCATATTTCCGTTTTTTTCATAAATAATCGCAAGTAATATCGAAGAAATGTTACCACTAACATGAAGTACAATATGTCATGAAAAAACAATCTCAGAATCAGCGGGATCCGTTGAAGCGTTCCAGAGTTATAACCTCATAAAGTGACAGTGGTCAGAATTGCAAAAATTGGCCTGGTCATTAAGTACCAAATTGGCTCTGTCACTAAGGGGTTAAGCATGTAGTGAACCCAGCAAAAAAAGCCAAACAAAAAACAAGTGTGGGATTGCACTTTTTTGCAATTTCACCGCACTTGGAATTATTTTCCCGTTTCCTAGTACACGACATGGTAAACCAATGGTGTTGTTCAAAACTACAACTTGTCCTGCAAAAAATAAGCCTTCAAATGGCCATATTGATGGGAAAATAAAAAGGCTCTGGGATGGAGTTGAGTGAAAAATGAAAAGGCAAAACCAAAAAAAGATCCGGAGGTTAAGGGGTTAAAGGGAACCAGACTGCTTTGAAGTGCAGAGCAGTTTGTTAGTAGAATGTTATAGAGCACGAGGAGCTTAACTTATTGATATTTTAGATTATTTGGAAAAGATTCACTAAAACTTAAATTGTATGCAATGAAATTCCTTCTCTTTTTGGGCACAGGTCTAGTGGGCAGTCATAATCCCTGATCGATAGTTTTCCCTTTGCAAGAATGCATCAAGTGATAGCTGTCAATTACTGATTAAAACCACCCACTGCTAAAATTATATGCGAGAATGATGGCCAACAGAATTGCATACGTTCTGCCTCACTTAATCTCTTTACGCCAAACTGGTTTTGTGAAATGGAGAGAAGGGAAAGATAACACATTTAAGATTTTATTTCTCATGCAATATGCAAAAATGAGAAATATCCCGCTAGTTCTAATGAGTATGGATGCTGAGAAAGCGTTCGACAGGGTGGACTGGCCCTTCGTACAGGAAACTTTATTAAGATTCGGCTTTCCCCCATCATCCACAACTGTAGTCATGGGCATGTACTCTGAACCCACAGCAAGCATTAGGCTAAATGGTTCTCTAACGGACTCGTTCAAAATCTTTAATGGAATGAAGCAAGGCTGTCCCCTGTCTCCGTTACTTTTTGTCATAATGACACTTGAACGCTCCTACGGGCTATGCAACAATGTGATGAAATTGAAAGCATACGAATCCAGGGCAACAATTACAAAACAGCTGCATTTGCTGATGACCTCTTGTTGGTGATATCTGAACCCCTGAGGAGCATTCTCTCCATGATGAAAATCTTGGAGAGCTACTGTAAATTTTTTAATTTTCAAATAAATGAATCAAAATTAGAGATGCTGAATCTAGGCTTGTCTAATACTATAGTAAATATGCTCAAATCTGCATTCCCCTTTCCCTGGCAATCTAAAAGTCTAACGTACTTACAGTAGGTATCCAGTTAAGTGCATCTGATAAAGATCTTTTTGCGCTAAATTTCAATCATCTACTACAAACTACATCCACTAGCCTTCGATCTTGGAAAGATACTTTTCTATCCTGGATAGGTAGGAAGAACATTCTAAAAAGTCTAATACTTCCAAAATTTATCTACGCCTTTAACATGCTTCCAATTCAAATTTCCATCTCCTTTTTATCTAAAATTCACTTTCTTTTTTTTAAATACGTTTGGCAAAAGTGTAAACCACGTATTAACTCTAAATCACTCACCTTACCAAAGGATATGGGTGGGATGGGAGCCCCACACATTGCAAAATACTATCAGGCAGCTCATTTAACTTGAACAATTTATTGTATCAGGAACACAGAAAATAAACCATGGCTAGACATAGAAAAAGCAATGTCTCCTATACCCCTGCGCTCTGTATTACTAGGTCACAATAATGACCCAACTTCAACTGATCACAAAAATATACACACACTAGCTACAATTAAAATCTGGAAAAAACTTGGCAATACCTTAGCTCCTCCTTTCTCCCTATTAACTAAAGTCACTGACCTAATAGACTCCCTTCCTACTCGTGCCACACACATTCTGAATGAACAGTTATTCGAAGACGGAGAGCTACTCCCACTGCAAGAATTACACAAAATTCCTGAGCTATCAGGCCTTTCCTTCTTACAATATGAAAACGTTCCCACCTTCTTTGCCAGCAAAATCATCCGGTCGACTTAAATAGATCTTTAACTCCCTACGAGGTTTTATGTGCCAGATCGAAGACCCCAACCAAAATGCTCTCAACAATCTATCAATCCCTACTCAAAATGGATATACCTTTGAAGCGGGCATATTTAGCCTCTTGGGAAAAAGACATAAGTACCTCTTTCTCTGAACTTCAGATCAAACATATTTATAGAAATTTTCATGGTCCTTCGAACTGTGTACGTATTCAGGAAAACTCTTTCAAAATTATTACCAGGTGGTACATCACGCCTAAGCAGATTCCCAGATGGCACCAGGTTTCAACTGGTAACTGTTGGAGATGTGGGGCAAATAATGGTAGCTATCTATACATCTGGTGGTCATGTCCAATGCTCTACCTTTTTGGAGTGAGGTGTCCTTGATTATACAAAACCTACTGGGCAAACGTGTCATTTTGAATCTGGAAACTATTTTTTTTAAATCTTCCAATTTGTCCTAATGATAGATATGCCTCTAAGTTAGCTCAGTGCACAATGGCGGCTGGGAAATCTTGATTCCATCAAACTGGGACTCAACTCCCATACCCTCCACTCAACAACTTTACTCCAAAATTGAACAGTTGTACCACGAAGAGGAATTAGCAGCAAAGGTCAACTATACCTCTACAAATGTTCTTAATGTATGGGTGCCCTGGATCCAATTCAGGTCGCAGTCATCCTTTTTTGCGGCTATGTCAACATAATTAGATAATCATCCCAAGGTCCTACCACTTTACCCCTTGTCCATTCACGCATTCTCTCCCCCTTTACTCTCTCCCTAACCCACTTCTAACTACATCCATACTGTTCGCTCCTTCTACTCTGATGTTTAAAACAATTACAACAAGATTGAAAGTAACTGTAAATCATAAAAGTATGGTAATTCAGTTTTATATGATACATATTTGATATTAATTTTGCCTGTAATGCAATTAATTTACTGCATTCTGTTACGGTTCTTTTTCATGAAAATATATGTAATGCATTATTTCTTAATAAAAAGAACATTGAAAGAACAAAAACCATCCACTGGACCTAAATTCATAAAAAGAGCAGGGATTTCATTGAATAAAATATACTGTAGTTTTTATTGAGTATTTTGCTACAAAACTGTATAGTAACAGGAACACATGGGCTACTTGCACAGTGAACAAGTCTGTATGATCATGTTCACACACCACCAAGAAACCTGAAGACACAAAAGAGAATAGTAAAACCAAAAACACTCAGTTTGAAAAAATGTTGCAGTAATCCGCAAGTGCTAGTAAAAGATGTAAAAAACAGGGTATTTGGTTGATACGTTTTTTGCAAAAAATGTATACTAAGCTGCTCTACCAATCTTCACGGTATACCCTTATCAGAGCAGTCCTAACTAATGTATGCAATCCCTATCTGATGTATTTAAACCCTTATCAGAGCAGTCCTAACTAATGTATGCAATCCCTATCTGATGTATTTAAAAACCTGATCATCTGTATATAACCTGTGTGAACAGGGTTCAGAGAGGAAAAATCCATGTGTGCATACAGGGTAGAACAGCTTTTGTGCAGATAGCCCAAGAGGAGTGGTGGAACTCCCCAGTCTTGTAGACACAAGAGAACAATTATGGAAACAGGAACACATGGGCTACTTGCACAGTGAACAAGTCTGTATGATCATGTTCACACACCACCAAGAAACCTGAAGACACAAAAGAGAATAGTAAAACCAAAAACACTCAGTTTGAAAAAATGTTGCAGTAATCCGCAAGTGCTAGTAAAAGATGTAAAAAACAGGGTATTTGGTTGATACGTTTTTTGCAAAAAATGTATACTAAGCTGCTCTACCAATCTTCACGGTATACCCTTATCAGAGCAGTCCTAACTAATGTATGCAATCCCTATCTGATGTATTTAAAAACCTGATCATCTGTATATAACCTGTGTGAACAGGGTTCAGAGAGGAAAAATCCATGTGTGCATACAGGGTAGAACAGCTTTTGTGCAGATAGCCCAAGAGGAGTGGTGGAACTCCCCAGTCTTGTAGACACAAGAGAACAATTATGGAAACAGGAACACATGGGCTACTTGCACAGTGAACAAGTCTGTATGATCATGTTCACACACCACCAAGAAACCTGAAGACACAAAAGAGAATAGTAAAACCAAAAACACTCAGTTTGAAAAAATGTTGCAGTAATCCGCAAGTGCTAGTAAAAGATGTAAAAAACAGGGTATTTGGTTGATACGTTTTTTGCAAAAAATGTATACTAAGCTGCTCTACCAATCTTCACGGTATACCCTTATCAGAGCAGTCCTAACTAATGTATGCAATCCCTATCTGATGTATTTAAAAACCTGATCATCTGTATATAACCTGTGTGAACAGGGTTCAGAGAGGAAAAATCCATGTGTGCATACAGGGTAGAACAGCTTTTGTGCAGATAGCCCAAGAGGAGTGGTGGAACTCCCCAGTCTTGTAGACACAAGAGAACAATTATGGAAACAGGAACACATGGGCTACTTGCACAGTGAACAAGTCTGTATGATCATGTTCACACACCACCAAGAAACCTGAAGACACAAAAGAGAATAGTAAAACCAAAAACACTCAGTTTGAAAAAATGTTGCAGTAATCCGCAAGTGCTAGTAAAAGATGTAAAAAACAGGGTATTTGGTTGATACGTTTTTTGCAAAAAATGTATACTAAGCTGCTCTACCAATCTTCACGGTATACCCTTATCAGAGCAGTCCTAACTAATGTATGCAATCCCTATCTGATGTATTTAAAAACCTGATCATCTGTATATAACCTGTGTGAACAGGGTTCAGAGAGGAAAAATCCATGTGTGCATACAGGGTAGAACAGCTTTTGTGCAGATAGCCCAAGAGGAGTGGTGGAACTCCCCAGTCTTGTAGACACAAGAGAACAATTATGGAAACAGGAACACATGGGCTACTTGCACAGTGAACAAGTCTGTATGATCATGTTCACACACCACCAAGAAACCTGAAGACACAAAAGAGAATAGTAAAACCAAAAACACTCAGTTTGAAAAAATGTTGCAGTAATCCGCAAGTGCTAGTAAAAGATGTAAAAAACAGGGTATTTGGTTGATACGTTTTTTGCAAAAAATGTATACTAAGCTGCTCTACCAATCTTCACGGTATACCCTTATCAGAGCAGTCCTAACTAATGTATGCAATCCCTATCTGATGTATTTAAAAACCTGATCATCTGTATATAACCTGTGTGAACAGGGTTCAGAGAGGAAAAATCCATGTGTGCATACAGGGTAGAACAGCTTTTGTGCAGATAGCCCAAGAGGAGTGGTGGAACTCCCCAGTCTTGTAGACACAAGAGAACAATTATGGAAACAGGAACACATGGGCTACTTGCACAGTGAACAAGTCTGTATGATCATGTTCACACACCACCAAGAAACCTGAAGACACAAAAGAGAATAGTAAAACCAAAAACACTCAGTTTGAAAAAATGTTGCAGTAATCCGCAAGTGCTAGTAAAAGATGTAAAAAACAGGGTATTTGGTTGATACGTTTTTTGCAAAAAATGTATACTAAGCTGCTCTACCAATCTTCACGGTATACCCTTATCAGAGCAGTCCTAACTAATGTATGCAATCCCTATCTGATGTATTTAAAAACCTGATCATCTGTATATAACCTGTGTGAACAGGGTTCAGAGAGGAAAAATCCATGTGTGCATACAGGGTAGAACAGCTTTTGTGCAGATAGCCCAAGAGGAGTGGTGGAACTCCCCAGTCTTGTAGACACAAGAGAACAATTATGGAAACAGGAACACATGGGCTACTTGCACAGTGAACAAGTCTGTATGATCATGTTCACACACCACCAAGAAACCTGAAGACACAAAAGAGAATAGTAAAACCAAAAACACTCAGTTTGAAAAAATGTTGCAGTAATCCGCAAGTGCTAGTAAAAGATGTAAAAAACAGGGTATTTGGTTGATACGTTTTTTGCAAAAAATGTATACTAAGCTGCTCTACCAATCTTCACGGTATACCCTTATCAGAGCAGTCCTAACTAATGTATGCAATCCCTATCTGATGTATTTAAAAACCTGATCATCTGTATATAACCTGTGTGAACAGGGTTCAGAGAGGAAAAATCCATGTGTGCATACAGGGTAGAACAGCTTTTGTGCAGATAGCCCAAGAGGAGTGGTGGAACTCCCCAGTCTTGTAGACACAAGAGAACAATTATGGAAACAGGAACACATGGGCTACTTGCACAGTGAACAAGTCTGTATGATCATGTTCACACACCACCAAGAAACCTGAAGACACAAAAGAGAATAGTAAAACCAAAAACACTCAGTTTGAAAAAATGTTGCAGTAATCCGCAAGTGCTAGTAAAAGATGTAAAAAACAGGGTATTTGGTTGATACGTTTTTTGCAAAAAATGTATACTAAGCTGCTCTACCAATCTTCACGGTATACCCTTATCAGAGCAGTCCTAACTAATGTATGCAATCCCTATCTGATGTATTTAAAAACCTGATCATCTGTATATAACCTGTGTGAACAGGGTTCAGAGAGGAAAAATCCATGTGTGCATACAGGGTAGAACAGCTTTTGTGCAGATAGCCCAAGAGGAGTGGTGGAACTCCCCAGTCTTGTAGACACAAGAGAACAATTATGGAAACAGGAACACATGGGCTACTTGCACAGTGAACAAGTCTGTATGATCATGTTCACACACCACCAAGAAACCTGAAGACACAAAAGAGAATAGTAAAACCAAAAACACTCAGTTTGAAAAAATGTTGCAGTAATCCGCAAGTGCTAGTAAAAGATGTAAAAAACAGGGTATTTGGTTGATACGTTTTTTGCAAAAAATGTATACTAAGCTGCTCTACCAATCTTCACGGTATACCCTTATCAGAGCAGTCCTAACTAATGTATGCAATCCCTATCTGATGTATTTAAAAACCTGATCATCTGTATATAACCTGTGTGAACAGGGTTCAGAGAGGAAAAATCCATGTGTGCATACAGGGTAGAACAGCTTTTGTGCAGATAGCCCAAGAGGAGTGGTGGAACTCCCCAGTCTTGTAGACACAAGAGAACAATTATGGAAACAGGAACACATGGGCTACTTGCACAGTGAACAAGTCTGTATGATCATGTTCACACACCACCAAGAAACCTGAAGACACAAAAGAGAATAGTAAAACCAAAAACACTCAGTTTGAAAAAATGTTGCAGTAATCCGCAAGTGCTAGTAAAAGATGTAAAAAACAGGGTATTTGGTTGATACGTTTTTTGCAAAAAATGTATACTAAGCTGCTCTACCAATCTTCACGGTATACCCTTATCAGAGCAGTCCTAACTAATGTATGCAATCCCTATCTGATGTATTTAAAAACCTGATCATCTGTATATAACCTGTGTGAACAGGGTTCAGAGAGGAAAAATCCATGTGTGCATACAGGGTAGAACAGCTTTTGTGCAGATAGCCCAAGAGGAGTGGTGGAACTCCCCAGTCTTGTAGACACAAGAGAACAATTATGGAAACAGGAACACATGGGCTACTTGCACAGTGAACAAGTCTGTATGATCATGTTCACACACCACCAAGAAACCTGAAGACACAAAAGAGAATAGTAAAACCAAAAACACTCAGTTTGAAAAAATGTTGCAGTAATCCGCAAGTGCTAGTAAAAGATGTAAAAAACAGGGTATTTGGTTGATACGTTTTTTGCAAAAAATGTATACTAAGCTGCTCTACCAATCTTCACGGTATACCCTTATCAGAGCAGTCCTAACTAATGTATGCAATCCCTATCTGATGTATTTAAAAACCTGATCATCTGTATATAACCTGTGTGAACAGGGTTCAGAGAGGAAAAATCCATGTGTGCATACAGGGTAGAACAGCTTTTGTGCAGATAGCCCAAGAGGAGTGGTGGAACTCCCCAGTCTTGTAGACACAAGAGAACAATTATGGAAACAGGAACACATGGGCTACTTGCACAGTGAACAAGTCTGTCATGATCATGTTCACACACCACCAAGAAACCTGAAGACACAAAAGAGAATAGTAAAACCAAAAACACTCAGTTTGAAAAAATGTTGCAGTAATCCGCAAGTGCTAGTAAAAGATGTAAAAAACAGGGTATTTGGTTGATACGTTTTTTGCAAAAAATGTATACTAAGCTGCTCTACCAATCTTCACGGTATACCCTTATCAGAGCAGTCCTAACTAATGTATGCAATCCCTATCTGATGTATTTAAAAACCTGATCATCTGTATATAACCTGTGTGAACAGGGTTCAGAGAGGAAAAATCCATGTGTGCATACAGGGTAGAACAGCTTTTGTGCAGATAGCCCAAGAGGAGTGGTGGAACTCCCCAGTCTTGTAGACACAAGAGAACAATTATGGAAACAGGAACACATGGGCTACTTGCACAGTGAACAAGTCTGTATGATCATGTTCACACACCACCAAGAAACCTGAAGACACAAAAGAGAATAGTAAAACCAAAAACACTCAGTTTGAAAAAATGTTGCAGTAATCCGCAAGTGCTAGTAAAAGATGTAAAAAACAGGGTATTTGGTTGATACGTTTTTTTGCAAAAAATGTATACTAAGCTGCTCTACCAATCTTCACGGTATACCCTTATCAGAGCAGTCCTAACTAATGTATGCAATCCCTATCTGATGTATTTAAAAACCTGATCATCTGTATATAACCTGTGTGAACAGGGTTCAGAGAGGAAAAATCCATGTGTGCATACAGGGTAGAACAGCTTTTGTGCAGATAGCCCAAGAGGAGTGGTGGAACTCCCCAGTCTTGTAGACACAAGAGAACAATTATGGAAACAGGAACACATGGGCTACTTGCACAGTGAACAAGTCTGTATGATCATGTTCACACACCACCAAGAAACCTGAAGACACAAAAGAGAATAGTAAAACCAAAAACACTCAGTTTGAAAAAATGTTGCAGTAATCCGCAAGTGCTAGTAAAAGATGTAAAAAACAGGGTATTTGGTTGATACGTTTTTTTGCAAAAAATGTATACTAAGCTGCTCTACCAATCTTCACGGTATACCCTTATCAGAGCAGTCCTAACTAATGTATGCAATCCCTATCTGATGTATTTAAAAACCTGATCATCTGTATATAACCTGTGTGAACAGGGTTCAGAGAGGAAAAATCCATGTGTGCATACAGGGTAGAACAGCTTTTGTGCAGATAGCCCAAGAGGAGTGGTGGAACTCCCCAGTCTTGTAGACACAAGAGAACAATTATGGAAACAGGAACACATGGGCTACTTGCACAGTGAACAAGTCTGTATGATCATGTTCACACACCACCAAGAAACCTGAAGACACAAAAGAGAATAGTAAAACCAAAAACACTCAGTTTGAAAAAATGTTGCAGTAATCCGCAAGTGCTAGTAAAAGATGTAAAAAACAGGGTATTTGGTTGATACGTTTTTTGCAAAAAATGTATACTAAGCTGCTCTACCAATCTTCACGGTATACCCTTATCAGAGCAGTCCTAACTAATGTATGCAATCCCTATCTGATGTATTTAAAAACCTGATCATCTGTATATAACCTGTGTGAACAGGGTTCAGAGAGGAAAAATCCATGTGTGCATACAGGGTAGAACAGCTTTTGTGCAGATAGCCCAAGAGGAGTGGTGGAACTCCCCAGTCTTGTAGACACAAGAGAACAATTATGGAAACAGGAACACATGGGCTACTTGCACAGTGAACAAGTCTGTATGATCATGTTCACACACCACCAAGAAACCTGAAGACACAAAAGAGAATAGTAAAACCAAAAACACTCAGTTTGAAAAAATGTTGCAGTAATCCGCAAGTGCTAGTAAAAGATGTAAAAAACAGGGTATTTGGTTGATACGTTTTTTGCAAAAAATGTATACTAAGCTGCTCTACCAATCTTCACGGTATACCCTTATCAGAGCAGTCCTAACTAATGTATGCAATCCCTATCTGATGTATTTAAAAACCTGATCATCTGTATATAACCTGTGTGAACAGGGTTCAGAGAGGAAAAATCCATGTGTGCATACAGGGTAGAACAGCTTTTGTGCAGATAGCCCAAGAGGAGTGGTGGAACTCCCCAGTCTTGTAGACACACAGAGAACAATTATGGAAACAGGAACACATGGGCTACTTGCACAGTGAACAAGTCTGTATGATCATGTTCACACACCACCAAGAAACCTGAAGACACAAAAGAGAATAGTAAAACCAAAAACACTCAGTTTGAAAAAATGTTGCAGTAATCCGCAAGTGCTAGTAAAAGATGTAAAAAACAGGGTATTTGGTTGATACGTTTTTTGCAAAAAATGTATACTAAGCTGCTCTACCAATCTTCACGGTATACCCTTATCAGAGCAGTCCTAACTAATGTATGCAATCCCTATCTGATGTATTTAAAAACCTGATCATCTGTATATAACCTGTGTGAACAGGGTTCAGAGAGGAAAAATCCATGTGTGCATACAGGGTAGAACAGCTTTTGTGCAGATAGCCCAAGAGGAGTGGTGGAACTCCCCAGTCTTGTAGACACAAGAGAACAATTATGGAAACAGGAACACATGGGCTACTTGCACAGTGAACAAGTCTGTATGATCATGTTCACACACCACCAAGAAACCTGAAGACACAAAAGAGAATAGTAAAACCAAAAACACTCAGTTTGAAAAAATGTTGCAGTAATCCGCAAGTGCTAGTAAAAGATGTAAAAAACAGGGTATTTGGTTGATACGTTTTTTGCAAAAAATGTATACTAAGCTGCTCTACCAATCTTCACGGTATACCCTTATCAGAGCAGTCCTAACTAATGTATGCAATCCCTATCTGATGTATTTAAAAACCTGATCATCTGTATATAACCTGTGTGAACAGGGTTCAGAGAGGAAAAATCCATGTGTGCATACAGGGTAGAACAGCTTTTGTGCAGATAGCCCAAGAGGAGTGGTGGAACTCCCCAGTCTTGTAGACACAAGAGAACAATTATGGAAACAGGAACACATGGGCTACTTGCACAGTGAACAAGTCTGTATGATCATGTTCACACACCACCAAGAAACCTGAAGACACAAAAGAGAATAGTAAAACCAAAAACACTCAGTTTGAAAAAATGTTGCAGTAATCCGCAAGTGCTAGTAAAAGATGTAAAAAACAGGGTATTTGGTTGATACGTTTTTTGCAAAAAATGTATACTAAGCTGCTCTACCAATCTTCACGGTATACCCTTATCAGAGCAGTCCTAACTAATGTATGCAATCCCTATCTGATGTATTTAAAAACCTGATCATCTGTATATAACCTGTGTGAACAGGGTTCAGAGAGGAAAAATCCATGTGTGCATACAGGGTAGAACAGCTTTTGTGCAGATAGCCCAAGAGGAGTGGTGGAACTCCCCAGTCTTGTAGACACAAGAGAACAATTATGGAAACAGGAACACATGGGCTACTTGCACAGTGAACAAGTCTGTATGATCATGTTCACACACCACCAAGAAACCTGAAGACACAAAAGAGAATAGTAAAACCAAAAACACTCAGTTTGAAAAAATGTTGCAGTAATCCGCAAGTGCTAGTAAAAGATGTAAAAAACAGGGTATTTGGTTGATACGTTTTTTGCAAAAAATGTATACTAAGCTGCTCTACCAATCTTCACGGTATACCCTTATCAGAGCAGTCCTAACTAATGTATGCAATCCCTATCTGATGTATTTAAAAACCTGATCATCTGTATATAACCTGTGTGAACAGGGTTCAGAGAGGAAAAATCCATGTGTGCATACAGGGTAGAACAGCTTTTGTGCAGATAGCCCAAGAGGAGTGGTGGAACTCCCCAGTCTTGTAGACACAAGAGAACAATTATGGAAACAGGAACACATGGGCTACTTGCACAGTGAACAAGTCTGTATGATCATGTTCACACACCACCAAGAAACCTGAAGACACAAAAGAGAATAGTAAAACCAAAAACACTCAGTTTGAAAAAATGTTGCAGTAATCCGCAAGTGCTAGTAAAAGATGTAAAAAACAGGGTATTTGGTTGATACGTTTTTTTGCAAAAAATGTATACTAAGCTGCTCTACCAATCTTCACGGTATACCCTTATCAGAGCAGTCCTAACTAATGTATGCAATCCCTATCTGATGTATTTAAAAACCTGATCATCTGTATATAACCTGTGTGAACAGGGTTCAGAGAGGAAAAATCCATGTGTGCATACAGGGTAGAACAGCTTTTGTGCAGATAGCCCAAGAGGAGTGGTGGAACTCCCCAGTCTTGTAGACACAAGAGAACAATTATGGAAACAGGAACACATGGGCTACTTGCACAGTGAACAAGTCTGTATGATCATGTTCACACACCACCAAGAAACCTGAAGACACAAAAGAGAATAGTAAAACCAAAAACACTCAGTTTGAAAAAATGTTGCAGTAATCCGCAAGTGCTAGTAAAAGATGTAAAAAACAGGGTATTTGGTTGATACGTTTTTTGCAAAAAATGTATACTAAGCTGCTCTACCAATCTTCACGGTATACCCTTATCAGAGCAGTCCTAACTAATGTATGCAATCCCTATCTGATGTATTTAAAAACCTGATCATCTGTATATAACCTGTGTGAACAGGGTTCAGAGAGGAAAAATCCATGTGTGCATACAGGGTAGAACAGCTTTTGTGCAGATAGCCCAAGAGGAGTGGTGGAACTCCCCAGTCTTGTAGACACAAGAGAACAATTATGGAAACAGGAACACATGGGCTACTTGCACAGTGAACAAGTCTGTATGATCATGTTCACACACCACCAAGAAACCTGAAGACACAAAAGAGAATAGTAAAACCAAAAACACTCAGTTTGAAAAAATGTTGCAGTAATCCGCAAGTGCTAGTAAAAGATGTAAAAAACAGGGTATTTGGTTGATACGTTTTTTGCAAAAAATGTATACTAAGCTGCTCTACCAATCTTCACGGTATACCCTTATCAGAGCAGTCCTAACTAATGTATGCAATCCCTATCTGATGTATTTAAAAACCTGATCATCTGTATATAACCTGTGTGAACAGGGTTCAGAGAGGAAAAATCCATGTGTGCATACAGGGTAGAACAGCTTTTGTGCAGATAGCCCAAGAGGAGTGGTGGAACTCCCCAGTCTTGTAGACACAAGAGAACAATTATGGAAACAGGAACACATGGGCTACTTGCACAGTGAACAAGTCTGTATGATCATGTTCACACACCACCAAGAAACCTGAAGACACAAAAGAGAATAGTAAAACCAAAAACACTCAGTTTGAAAAAATGTTGCAGTAATCCGCAAGTGCTAGTAAAAGATGTAAAAAACAGGGTATTTGGTTGATACGTTTTTTGCAAAAAATGTATACTAAGCTGCTCTACCAATCTTCACGGTATACCCTTATCAGAGCAGTCCTAACTAATGTATGCAATCCCTATCTGATGTATTTAAAAACCTGATCATCTGTATATAACCTGTGTGAACAGGGTTCAGAGAGGAAAAATCCATGTGTGCATACAGGGTAGAACAGCTTTTGTGCAGATAGCCCAAGAGGAGTGGTGGAACTCCCCAGTCTTGTAGACACAAGAGAACAATTATGGAAACAGGAACACATGGGCTACTTGCACAGTGAACAAGTCTGTATGATCATGTTCACACACCACCAAGAAACCTGAAGACACAAAAGAGAATAGTAAAACCAAAAACACTCAGTTTGAAAAAATGTTGCAGTAATCCGCAAGTGCTAGTAAAAGATGTAAAAAACAGGGTATTTGGTTGATACGTTTTTTGCAAAAAATGTATACTAAGCTGCTCTACCAATCTTCACGGTATACCCTTATCAGAGCAGTCCTAACTAATGTATGCAATCCCTATCTGATGTATTTAAAAACCTGATCATCTGTATATAACCTGTGTGAACAGGGTTCAGAGAGGAAAAATCCATGTGTGCATACAGGGTAGAACAGCTTTTGTGCAGATAGCCCAAGAGGAGTGGTGGAACTCCCCAGTCTTGTAGACACAAGAGAACAATTATGGAAACAGGAACACATGGGCTACTTGCACAGTGAACAAGTCTGTATGATCATGTTCACACACCACCAAGAAACCTGAAGACACAAAAGAGAATAGTAAAACCAAAAACACTCAGTTTGAAAAAATGTTGCAGTAATCCGCAAGTGCTAGTAAAAGATGTAAAAAACAGGGTATTTGGTTGATACGTTTTTTGCAAAAAATGTATACTAAGCTGCTCTACCAATCTTCACGGTATACCCTTATCAGAGCAGTCCTAACTAATGTATGCAATCCCTATCTGATGTATTTAAAAACCTGATCATCTGTATATAACCTGTGTGAACAGGGTTCAGAGAGGAAAAATCCATGTGTGCATACAGGGTAGAACAGCTTTTGTGCAGATAGCCCAAGAGGAGTGGTGGAACTCCCCAGTCTTGTAGACACAAGAGAACAATTATGGAAACAGGAACACATGGGCTACTTGCACAGTGAACAAGTCTGTATGATCATGTTCACACACCACCAAGAAACCTGAAGACACAAAAGAGAATAGTAAAACCAAAAACACTCAGTTTGAAAAAATGTTGCAGTAATCCGCAAGTGCTAGTAAAAGATGTAAAAAACAGGGTATTTGGTTGATACGTTTTTTGCAAAAAATGTATACTAAGCTGCTCTACCAATCTTCACGGTATACCCTTATCAGAGCAGTCCTAACTAATGTATGCAATCCCTATCTGATGTATTTAAAAACCTGATCATCTGTATATAACCTGTGTGAACAGGGTTCAGAGAGGAAAAATCCATGTGTGCATACAGGGTAGAACAGCTTTTGTGCAGATAGCCCAAGAGGAGTGGTGGAACTCCCCAGTCTTGTAGACACAAGAGAACAATTATGGAAACAGGAACACATGGGCTACTTGCACAGTGAACAAGTCTGTATGATCATGTTCACACACCACCAAGAAACCTGAAGACACAAAAGAGAATAGTAAAACCAAAAACACTCAGTTTGAAAAAATGTTGCAGTAATCCGCAAGTGCTAGTAAAAGATGTAAAAAACAGGGTATTTGGTTGATACGTTTTTTGCAAAAAATGTATACTAAGCTGCTCTACCAATCTTCACGGTATACCCTTATCAGAGCAGTCCTAACTAATGTATGCAATCCCTATCTGATGTATTTAAAAACCTGATCATCTGTATATAACCTGTGTGAACAGGGTTCAGAGAGGAAAAATCCATGTGTGCATACAGGGTAGAACAGCTTTTGTGCAGATAGCCCAAGAGGAGTGGTGGAACTCCCCAGTCTTGTAGACACAAGAGAACAATTATGGAAACAGGAACACATGGGCTACTTGCACAGTGAACAAGTCTGTATGATCATGTTCACACACCACCAAGAAACCTGAAGACACAAAAGAGAATAGTAAAACCAAAAACACTCAGTTTGAAAAAATGTTGCAGTAATCCGCAAGTGCTAGTAAAAGATGTAAAAAACAGGGTATTTGGTTGATACGTTTTTTGCAAAAAATGTATACTAAGCTGCTCTACCAATCTTCACGGTATACCCTTATCAGAGCAGTCCTAACTAATGTATGCAATCCCTATCTGATGTATTTAAAAACCTGATCATCTGTATATAACCTGTGTGAACAGGGTTCAGAGAGGAAAAATCCATGTGTGCATACAGGGTAGAACAGCTTTTGTGCAGATAGCCCAAGAGGAGTGGTGGAACTCCCCAGTCTTGTAGACACAAGAGAACAATTATGGAAACAGGAACACATGGGCTACTTGCACAGTGAACAAGTCTGTATGATCATGTTCACACACCACCAAGAAACCTGAAGACACAAAAGAGAATAGTAAAACCAAAAACACTCAGTTTGAAAAAATGTTGCAGTAATCCGCAAGTGCTAGTAAAAGATGTAAAAAACAGGGTATTTGGTTGATACGTTTTTTGCAAAAAATGTATACTAAGCTGCTCTACCAATCTTCACGGTATACCCTTATCAGAGCAGTCCTAACTAATGTATGCAATCCCTATCTGATGTATTTAAAAACCTGATCATCTGTATATAACCTGTGTGAACAGGGTTCAGAGAGGAAAAATCCATGTGTGCATACAGGGTAGAACAGCTTTTGTGCAGATAGCCCAAGAGGAGTGGTGGAACTCCCCAGTCTTGTAGACACAAGAGAACAATTATGGAAACAGGAACACATGGGCTACTTGCACAGTGAACAAGTCTGT